>NW_025318934.1:0-97358 GCF_016746245.2 Drosophila santomea
GCAACAGCGAAGACGGCCGGAATGCGAGAAGAGTCATGGTCGGTCAGGTCAAACGGTAAACAATGGACCTTGGACCCCGGCAAAGCGGAGAGACCGTGAACTAACGGTACCGCGCTGGACCTTGGACTCGAACCAGACAAGGTGTAACGAACCGATTTTTTTGTTTGTCTGCTCAGTAGAGTTTGTGCGTTCGTCCCACCAAATTTATAGAATAACGTGATCACCCGGTTACCAGTAATAACACTCGCAGTTTCGTTCTCGGGTCTTTATTTGAGCTCAGTTTACAATGTACTTCAATTGTCCGGACGCCTCTGCTCTCTCGTCGTAGCGTCGGACCTTCGCCTGGTATTGCCGCTGACGCGCGAGAAGGAAGGTCGAGGGCTTAGGGAAGCGTCCCCGTTCCCAGACTAGGGTGAACAATTGGTGGGCTCTCAAAGGCATACGCCTCGCTAGCCACAACCTCTTGTCCCTTGCTCTGTCCCGGCCGGTCCCGCCAGACGCTTGTTCAGTTCCTTCCGACGCACCGCGCTATCGCCCGGATACGTCGCAGTCCCTGTAGCAAGACGCCCAGTGAAAGACGAACGTTCCACCCTACCTTTTCTCTTCTGCCGGTGCGGTCGGACCTGGATGACCTGCTCGGCGGCCTGGTTCCACTGTCTTACCGCTTTCGTCGTCCTGGGTGGCGCGGACCTTCGTTGTTGGGCGCTCGTCGCGTGGGCTGAGAATTGTTGTCGTGCGCAGACTCACGGAAGCTCACGGATGAGATCCCCAAGGCAAACGCCTGTGGAACAGCAACGCGTCAACCCCACGTCTGGTTCGGACTGGTGGCGCCGGTACCACGCCTGCTTGGATTGCACGGACACACCAGGCTATCGCCTGGTTCAAGCACGCGATCTCCTACACAGTCCACCGGGTCTACACCACAATCCCTGCCCCTTCCTCGGGTGCCCGCTTAGGTCTGGCCTCTCCTGTTGTTTGCCTCCTGGCTACTCGTGCTTCGTCGTTTGGACCTCAGCTACCTGCGTCTCAGTTCGGAGACCTTCTCGTCCCGAACGTCTTGACGTAGCGATCTTGCTCCTTGGTGACTATCACGGTCGTAGCTCCTCTGCTGACTTCGTTCTAACGTTGTTGACTCGTACACTTGCTTTCCTTGACTGTTCCTCTCGCTTCCAGCGCTCGGCCTGTTTATATAGGCCTCCTCTAACGGTTTATCCCTTTGGTCTCCAGTCTCCAGATCCAAAGTCCATGATTTTACCGTTGGGCCGGTCCAAAGTTCGATTTGTCCCGTTATTTGCCTCTGAGCCTGCTGACTCTCCAAACTCTCTTTTCAGCAAGTCCGGAGTCTCCATCCTCTCTCTCTCCACTTCCCGAGTCTCCAAACTCTCTTCCTCTAGAGTCTCCAAACTCTCTTTCTCCAGTCCAGAGTCTCCAAACTCTCTTTCTCCGGGCTTCGCACTGCCATTAATACGCTTTGCCTTGTTGCGTAACTGGCAACGGCAGGCCCTCCTTACGCGATCACTATTCGCATTTGTGCGGAGTTTTAACTCCTCACGTCTCCCCCTTTCATCGGGAAAATTTAAAATCCCGCCCTGCGGTTACCGCGGAACACTCTTGGGATTCCGTCAACGCTCACAGCTCCGTCTCGAGTTCCACAGCGCCGATCTCCTTTGAGTATATTCCTCGTTCTTAATTTCTGAATGGCAGGACGCAACGGGTCCTCTTTAAAAATTCTCTTTCTTGTATTCTCCGAGTCACATCCGGCGTCCCACAAGGGAGCCACCTAGGTCCGCTCCTTTTTACCTTATTTATTAACGACCTTCCCTTAATAATAAATCATTCGCGTGTACTAATGTACGCTGATGATGTAAAATTATGCTTGCAATATAAGGACATTTCTCGCCATTTGGACTTACAATCCGATCTAGATTGCTTTCAAACCTGGTGCCGTGATAACGTATTAAACTTAAATGGCTCTAAGTGTAAAGTTATGACCTTTTGTCGTGCCTACTCAATGCACGCAACTTACACTTTAAGTGGCTGCTCTTTGGACAGAATAACACATGTTGATGATCTTGGTGTTCTTCTGGACCCTAAACTTAAATTTTCAGACCATATTTCGTCTATTGTCAATAAGGCCAGGGGTGTGCTTGGTTTTATAAAACGGTGGTCAAAGGAATTTGATGATCCTTACTTGACCAAAACATTATTTATTTCTCTAGTCCGTCCGATCCTCGAGTATGGATCACCTGTTTGGAGTCCACAATATGAAGTTTACTCGGACCGCATTGAATCGGTTCAAAAGAACTTCTTACTTTTTGCCTTACGGCGCCTTAATTGGGATGCAAACCGTAGATTACCTCCTTATTCGAATAGATTAATTTTAATTAACTTACCCTCCTTAGCTAACCGTAGAACGATGCTTGGAACAGTCTTTATTTTTAACCTAATTCGTGGTGAAGTGGATAGTCCCGACTTGGTTAGTCGGCTAAACTTCACTGTTCCAAGCAGATTTACTAGAACTTACGTACCGTTAATTTTAAATCATTGTAGATCTAACTATGAGTTGCATGATCCCTACAGAGTATTATGTTCTGACTATCCTATTATCTCTAATTCTCTAATTATCTGTAATTTTAAAGCGATCAATACTAACGTACTTAACGAATTCTTAGATATTACTACTAGCATACATATATTTCCTCGTCCTTTACTGTCTTCTATATCGCGTCTATCTTCCCGCGATTCGAGCCGTACGATCCACGGTAGCGCCCCTCGGTCGGTTGGGCGGGAGGTGTGGCCGTGGGACTCGCGCGTAAAAAAAAAAAAAAAAAAAAAAAAAAACTTTGCAGCTCATTCGTACTTCCGTGATGCTTCTTCGTTCTACGCTCTTCTTCCCGCCTTCCACATTTTCGTCTTCTCGTCATCTGGTCACACCATTCGCCGTTGATCGATTGTTACCGATAGATCCCGATAACTCCCGTTGGGGCGGCGTTGCCACTTGGTGACCCTGGTATTTCCGTAGTGTGACCCGTCACCCGTCCTGGGGTTGGTGGAGCCGTGGGTGGACGGGCGGTCGGCACCGGGTTGGGTGGGGGGCTGGGTCGCCAGTGCCGTGGCCGGGGCGTAGGTGGGATCCTCGCCGACGCCATGGGTGACGGGGGTGTGGACGGCTCCGGGGTCTCTTCCTTCATCACTTCCTCCGAGTGTATGTACCGCGGAGTGGCGGGTACCTCTCTCCCTTTGCCACCGGCTTCTCCCTCCTCGTGCCAGGCGACCAGCTCCCATGCCGCGCACTCCTCCTCCTCTGCCCTTTCGAGCTCCTGGAGCCAACTTCTCTCCTCCTCTTCCTTGGTCCTCGCCCTCTGCAGGATTTCGTGCATGACCGCCATGGCTGCCCGCACTCGTCCCTCGCTGCCATCCGTTCCGGATGCGGGGCTCCCCCGGCCGCCGCTCGGTCGGCCTCCAGTCTCCGCATCTTCACGATGCCGTTTGCCATAGCTGCTGACGTCCACCCGCTTCCTCTAGGGTAGGCATACGCCTACCCCCCGACCGTCCTTGCCCCTCGACGGGTCCTTCGACCCTCTGACCCATAGTGCCCAGCCTCCTCGTGTGGTGCATTTCGGCAGTTGCGCTCATCTTAATTGTCGAACTTCTTGTGACTTGAGCCCTTCGCTCGGCTCTCCATTACACCTCGGTTTCGCCGCTCCCTTTTAGACCTTTACCGTTATGTCCCACGGCGGCCTACGTCGGCGTCGATCTCTTCCCACCTTCTATCTGCTCTCTGGTATTGGTGCTTCGGGCCCGGCCGTTAGTCTGACTTTGTCGGTCTCCGACTCCAGACGCTCGTTCTTACGGTACTGTTTCCTTGACTCTCGTACCGTCTCTCCTCTTTCTTCGGGACATTCAACGAGCTTATTGCCCGGTTGCATAGCCTCTTTGTCTTTCAGTCCTGGACCCGTAGTCTGTTTCTTCCTTCGTGGGTTTTTTTTCTTCAGAGTCGGATCGGGTCCCCCTTTCCGGTGGTGGGCTGTTGACATAGCTGGGCCCATCCTTCTATTCCATTCTTCCCCTCTGTCCCGCTTCCGTCGGGAATGTTCATTGGTGCTCTGGTTCGCTCGTGGCCTGCCTTCGTTGACTCTCGCCTTGGCCTGACGCTAGAACGGTTGTTGGCCTCGCAGTCTTCACCCGTTGACTCTCGCCTTGGCCTGACGCTAGAACGGTTGGCGACCCTCGTCCGTTCTCAGGTTCCGTTGTTCTTCCGCTTTCCGCCGTTAGTGAACTTATTATCCCCTGGTTTGGTTGTTGAGGCAATATTCTGGTCCGCTCGTGGTCTGCATCCGTTGACTCTCGCCTTGGCCTGACGCTAAAACGGTTGTCGGACTCGCCGTCTGTCCCGTTGACTCTCGCCTTTGCCTGACGCTAGAACGGTTGTCGAGCCTCGTCCGCTCTCAGGTACTGTCATCTTCAGGCTGCCGCTCCTGTTTTCTTCCTTTTTTTTTCCTGACCCTACTCTTCCCTGGTGGTGGTTGTGTGGGCAATACTATGGTCTGCTCGCGGTCCGCAGCCGTTGACTCTCGCCTTGGCCTGACGATGTAATGGTTGTCGGACTCGCCGTCTGCATCCGTTGACTCTCGCCTCGGCCTGACGCTAGAACGGTTGCCGAGCCCCGTCCGTTCTCAGGTGTTGTCATCTTCTCCTGCATGTCTTCCCTGCTTCCTTCTGACGGATCCGACTCCACGTTCTTGTCCCCATTCTCCTCCTGATCCTGCTGTTTTAGGTCGCTGACATGTACCGTGCGTTCCTTTTTGTTCTTCCGGTGGCGAATCTTACATATCACTGGCGATATGAAATCCACAATTTGATACGGTCCATCGAACCTCGGAGCTAGTTTGGCCGCAAACCCTTCAGCCGCTTTAGACAAATGGTGCTCCTTGGCCCACACCACTTCACCAACGCTTGGCTTCCACTGTCTTCTCCGTAGGTTGTAATGCCTTGCTTGGTCCTGGGACACCCTCTCTAGGTTCCTGCGCACAATCTCGAAGACCTCTCTCATCTTCTCAGCGTTTCCTTTCGGTGACTCTGGTTGCCTTCCCGTACCTAGCGTTTCTCTGTCATAGAGTGTGTTCGGTAGTCTTGGCTCGCGGCCCTGTGTCAAAAATGCCGGTGAGTAGCCTGTGGAATCTGAAACACTGGAATTCACAGCCAGCATGATTTCGGGCCACCTTTCATCCCAATTCCTCTGGTCCTGTCCGGCAAACTGCGATATCATTGTCTTCACAGTGCGGTTTGCTCTCTCTGTCAGATTCTCCTGTGGGGTATACGGTGCCGTAAACTGCTGCTTTATCCCCATGTCGTTGAGGAACTTCTTAAAAGCCCGGCTCGTGAACTGCACGCCGTTGTCCGTGATCACCACCTTCGGTACTCCAAATCGTGAGACTATGCGTTCCCTAAACGCTTTCTGCAACGTTTCCGCCGTGGCTGTTCGCAAAGGCACCAACTCCGTCCACTTCGAAAACCTGTCGATCAGTACCAACAACATACTGTTTCCGTGTTTCGACCTCGGTAGTGGTCCGACGAAATCGGCGCACACTGTCGCCCAGGGTTCCTCCGGGATCTGTGTCAACATCTTTCCCGCCGCCTGCCGCTGATTCGGTTTGAACCTGGCGCAGTCGTCGTACTTCCGAACGTAGGCCCTTGCGTCTCTCTGCATTCCTGGCCAGTAGTACCGGGCTGCAAGCCATGCAATCGTCTTCCGACTGCCTACATGACCGGCTGCTGGGGAGTCGTGGTTTTCACGCAAGACCGTTTCTCTCAGCTGCCGCGGAACACATAGCTTCCAGGTTACTACGTCTTCGTTCCCTGCTCTATGCGGAATCTGCCTGTAAAGGGTGCTACCCTCCCACACGTAGTCTGGGAACTTTTGAGGCTGTGCTTTTAGTTTTTCTCGCATTTCCTTGATCCAGCTGCACTCTGATTCGGCCCCCTTGTCCTGCGTTCTTCTCAGCATATCGGGTTCTGCTGAGACCGACTCTGGCAGTGGCTGCCTCGACAATGCGTCTGCTACCACGTTCAACCGGCCTTTCCTGTATGCTACCTCGAAGTCATACTGCTGCAGCTCCAACGCCCATCTGGCAATTCTTCCCGAAGGGCTTTCTATGCTGTTCAGCCACTTCAGCGCCATTTGATCCGTCACCACCTTAAAGTGGTATCCCTCAAGGTACGGCCTTAGCTTCCGAATAGCCCACACAATTGCCAAGCACTCCTCCGTTGTCGAGTAGTTCTTCTCGGCTCCGTTTAGGGTCCGGCTGGAGTATGAAATGACCCTTTCGCCATCTTCTGTGTCCTGCGTGAGGATTGCCCCAATCCCGTAGTCACTGGCGTCCGTTTGCCGGATGAACGTTCTCCCGAAGTCGGGGCACGCCAAGACTGGGTCGGTAACCAATCTGGCTTTTACCTCCTCGAAGGCTTGCTGGTGGTCCTGTGACCATGTCCACTTGGTACCCTTGCGGAGGAGGTCGTTGAGTGGCCTTACAATGCGCGCGAAGTCAGGCACGAAACGTCGGTACCACGATGCGACTCCAAGGTATTGCCTCAGTTCTCGGACCGATTATGGTGGTTCTAGCTGGGCTATCGCTGCTACCTTCTCTGGGTCCGTGCCTATCCCTTGGCTTGTGACGCGGTGCCCTAGGTACAGAAGTTCTTGTTTGAAGAACTGGCATTTTTCCGGGTTTATTTTCAGGTTCGCATTCTTCAAGCGACTGAATACCTCCCTGAGGTTTCTCTTGTGTTCCTCTAGGGTGCGGCCAATCACGATGATGTCGTCTTGATACGCAAATGCATGCGGCGACATTTCCGGTCCAATCACCTGATCCAGGGCCCGTTGAAATGTGGCCGACGCGGAGTGTAACCCAAATGGCATCACCTTCCATTGGAACAGCCCTTTCCCTGGGACCGTGAAGGCCGTGAAGCCCCGACTTGATTCTTCCAGTGGTATTTGCCAATACCCATCCTTTAGGTCCAGGCTGCTTATAAATCACGCCTCCCTTAGTTTATCGAGGATGTAGTTTATCCGTGGCATCGGGTAGGCATCCTTTATGGATTTCGCGTTTATCTGCCTGAAGTCCATAGTCTCCATGTTCCCGTTTTCTTCTTCACCAGCCAGCTTGTCCGCCAGCTCTTCACTTATGAAGCTTGCTGTTGCCCCGGTGTCGATCGTGGCCTTGTACGTGTCCCCACCGATCGTTACCGCTGCGGACAACTGCTGCTCCTCCGCGATTAGTTTTCCGGTTAGGGGGCATCTTGCGACCCCGGCTCGTCTCTCTGCGGCTGGGATCGCTGGCCATTTCCCGCAGCATTCTGTGCTTCGGACTCCTATTTTCCCGCACATCCAGCAGAACAGCCGCCTCTGTTTTCGGCAGCCTCTTGCCCAATGGTCGTGTCCGCCGCACCTGCGACAAGCTTCCTGTGGATTGGCAATATGGGTTGGGTTCTGACCCGGGTTGCCCTCTGACGTTGTTCCAGTGTGTCTCTGTGTGGTGACTGGCGGCCTCCATTGGGTCGTGTTTTGTCGCCTGGCCTGGACCGGGGTATATTGCGCCCACTGTTCCCGGGTATGAGTGCCTGGATCTCCTGAGTCCTCACACCTTCTGCACGTGACGTGTGTTGCGGCCGGGGCTTTGTTGCGGCTGTATTTGTGCTCTTCCGCAAATGCCTCCCGTTCCCTGTGCAGTTCCTCGTATTCATCTGCCAGGATCATGAGAGCCTCTAGGTCGTCCACGTGGTAGGATCTCAACGCTATTCGGAGGTCTGGCGTGCAGTTCTCCTTGATGAGCTCCAGCGTTTCATTCTTCCCATACCCAAGGGGTCTTATCAGGGTCTGCATCTCGACCATGTAGTCCTTGAATGCCTCCCTGAACCCTTGCTTCCTTTGTCTCGCATTGTCCGCGAGCTTCGTGAAATATCCCCTGGGCAGGAAATACGTCTGGAAACTGTCTATGAACTCGGCCCAAGTCCTCCAGTGCTTGTTGTTGGCTATGTACCACTTCAGAGCCTTTCCCTGCATTAATTCCGGCATGGCTCGGGGAATCATGTTCAGGTCCAAACCGTACGTGTTTGCGGACCATTCCACCTGCTCCAGGAATTCGAGGGGTTTTTCTTCTCCGTCAAAACGAAAAGATCATTCTCTAACTTGCTTCGCCGCTTTTGCGTAGTCCGGCTGGCTGGGCCTGGGTCTTTCTGTACTTGGCCTATTTTCCCTGCTTGTCTCTCTCCGTTGCCCATCTCGAAACATCTCCTTCATGTTCAGACTTGCGATTAAGTCTTCACCCTCGGGGTTCGTAAGCTTTATGCTTGGACCTGGTCTGTCTGGATATGTTGCCTCCAATTCTGTCCAGACTGCTGCGAGCTTTGGGTCGTTCACTGTCTCTGCGTAGTACTCCGATAGGGCTTTCCGCATGTCCTCTGTCCTTCCGGACAGCGATATGCGCAACCTCTGTGCGACATATGCGAAATCTTCCTTTTTGAGACGGTAGATCCAACTTCTACCCATACTGCTTTATTTGTGTTTACTGCCGGGATAATCACGTTATTTGGGCGCCAGATGTAACGAACCGATTTTTTTGTTTGTCTGCTCGCTACGGAATACGTGCGGCTAGCTCAGTAGAGTATGTGCGTTCGTCCCACCAAATTTATAGAATAACGTGATCACCCGGTTACCAGTAATAACACTCGCAGTTTCGTTCTCGGGTCTTTATTTGAGCTCAGTTTACAATGTACTTCAATTGTCCGGACGCCTCTGCTCTCTCGTCGTAGCGTCGGACCTTCGCCTGGTATTGCCGCTGACGCGCAAGAAGGAAGGTCGAGGGCTTAGGGAAGCGTCCCCGTTCCCAGACTAGGGTGAACAATTGGTGGGCTCTCAAAGGCATACGCCTCGCTAGCCACAACCTCTTGTCCCTTGCTCTGTCCCGGCCGGTCCCGCCAGACGCTTGTTCAGTTCCTTCCGACGCACCGCGCTATCGCCCGGATACGTCGCAGTCCCTGTAGCAAGACGCCCAGTGAAAGACGAACGTTCCACCCTACCTTTTCTCTTCTGCCGGTGCGGTCGGACCTGGATGTCCTGCTCGGCGGCCTGGTTCCACTGTCTTACCGCTTTCGTCGTCCTGGGTGGCGCGGACCTTCGTTGTTGGGCGCTCGTCGCGTGGGCTGAGAATTGTTGTCGTACGCAGACTCACGGAAGCTCACGGCTGAGATCCCCAAGGCAAACGCCTGTGGAACAGCAACGCGTCAACCCCACGTCTGGTTCGGACTGGTGGCGCCGGTACCACGCCTGCTTGGATTGCACGGACACACCAGGCTATCGCCTGGTTCAAGCACGCGATCTCCTACACAGTCCACCGGGTCTACACCACAATCCCTGCCGCTTCCTCGGGTGCCCGCTTAGGTCTGGCCTCTCCTGTTGTTTGCCTCCTGGCTACTCGTGCTTCGTCGTTTGGACCTCAGCTACCTGCGTCTCAGTTCGGAGACCTTCTCGTCCCGAACGTCTTGACGTAGCGATCTTGCTCCTTGGTGACTATCACGGTCGTAGCTCCTCTGCTGACTTCGTTCTAACGTTGTTGACTCGTACACTTGCTTTCCTTGACTGTTCCTCTCGCTTCCAGCGCTCGGCCTGTTTATATAGGCCTCCTCTAACGGTTTATCTCTTTGGTCTCCAGTCTCCAGATCCAAAGTCCATGATTTTACCGTTGGGCCGGTCCAAAGTTCGATTTGTCCCGTTATTTGCCTCTGAGCCTGCTGACTCTCCAAACTCTCTTTTCAGCAAGTCCGGAGTCTCCATCCTCTCTCTCTCCACTTCCCAAATCTCCAAACTCTCTTCCTCTAGAGTCACCAAACTCTCTTTCTCCAGTCCGGAGTCTTCAAACTCTCTTTCTCCGGGCTTCGCACTGCCGTTACTACGCTTTGCCTTGTTGCGTAACTGGCAACGGCAGGCCCTCCTTACGCGATCACTATTCGCATTTGTGCGGAGTTTTTACTCCTCACAAAGGGCACAAAGGTCGAACGGTAACGGTGCGGACTTTGGACGAGCACAAAGAGGACGCACCGCGAACTAAAGGGACATGTGTTGGACCTTGTACCCGAGTGAGCCGTGCTCAAAAGGGGAAATAACGGTATTCCCTCGGGCTATAAAAGAGATGGCGCAGGCGCAGCTCGGGACAATCAATGAGAAGTGCGCGTAGAACCCTACAGCCACACAGTCGATCGGGAGAAGTACGTGGAGTACACGGACATTCAATAAGAAAATATGCGGAGCGCCACACGGGCAGACAGCCGATCCGGAACAGTGCGTGGAGAGCTACACAGTGACGCGAACAAGTGAAAGTAAAAGTGCGTCGAAGCGAGCATCCAAAGAGGATCTCCACAAGGAAGGACCAGCGAAGGACAAGCAAACACCAGGACCTGGCGTGGTCAGAAAGGGACGGTAGATTCAGTGGTCGCAAAGGTGGTTCGGAGAGAAGCTCTAGCTGATCTTACGGACGATACACCCTGCCCCATAACATCCTCAGCCCCGGCCAAACCCGCAGGTTGGTCCTTTAGCAAGGGCAACGAGTGCCTGGCTTACGCAAGAAGGGACGGTGGAGTCAGTGGTCGCAAAGGTGGTTCGGGGAGAAGCTCTAGCTGACCTTACGGACGATACACCCTGCCCCATAACATCCTAAGTCCAGTCGAGTCGGCACGGATACGCCGTCGAGAGCGACGCGGTACCAGCGAGAAACGACGACGAAGGCGAGGATCACAGGATTCTCTTTATCAATTCACTGAATAAAGGTGGTTTAAATCTGAAACTCTGTCTTCTCTTTGGTCGGGAAATCACACAAATCATAAATTTGGTGGGACGAACAAACGAACTCTCTGAGCTAGCCGTTGCAATTCGTGGCGAGCAGAAACTAAGAAATCAGTTCGTTATATCTGGCGCTCGTGATTGTCCTGGCCAAAAGAACAGAGGGGAAGATGGGGAAATCTTGGCTATACAGCCTGAAAAAGGATGACTTCCCGGCGATAGCGAGCGCCCTAGGGATCAAGCTGGAGGGGTTGGTCGAGGATATGCGGAAGACGCTGACCGAATTCATCCAGCAGACCACAGACGACCGAAACGGTCGCCATAGTGGAGGCGTTGGAGAGAGAGTATGCAAGGAGACCGGCCGTGGAAGTCAAAGACACCGGCGTGGAAGGCCTGATGAGGAGCCTCGATGTCAACAGCATGATGGAGGCCAGCGGGAGCAGACCCGAAAGGCAGGAAGTCGGGAGTGAACGGCGGGAAAACAGCCGCGAGGGGAGGGAGAGGCGGGAGTCCAGCCGCGATCGGCGAGACAACACAAGAGTAGCCCCTCAAGATTACGCGAAGGTGGCGAAGCAGGTGCGGGAGTGGAGCTTACGGTACGACGGTCACGACAAGCCATTGGAGTTCCTGGAGCAGATGGAAAGTGGTTCATCGCCAACAACAGATTCTGGGAGACATGGGGAGAATTTAACAACAGCTTCCAGGTATTCTTCCTGCCCAGGGGCTTCATGACGAAGCTGGCAGACTAGGTCAGGCAGAGGAAGCAGCGGCACGGCGAGTGCTTCAAAGACTACATGGTGGACATAAGACCCTAATGCGGCCCTTGGGGATCTTAGACCTTAGAGAGGATAAGGGAGAACAGCACTCCAGCTCTGCGAATGTTTGTCCGCCCGTACGAGTGCCAGCACCTGGATGCCCTGATGGCCCTGGCCGATGAGTTCGAAGAACTGGTCGCTGCTCGAAGTGGACATAGGACTGGGACAGAGGACCGTCAGAATGCAACTGCTAATCCTCCATAACTTCATCGACGCTCTAGTACTGGGTTGGGATTTCCTAACGAAAGTTGAAGCCAGGATAGAGTGCGCGGGACTAAGAGTAACGATACCGGTGGGACAGGCAGTTCAAAGCAGTCAACGCGAGAAGCTATCAGTGGCAATCGTGGAGGGGACGACAGACTTCGCGGATTAGGATATTGACGGCTTCCTGAAGTCAGAGTTAGCAGAGTTGGGAAGAGTGCAAGGGACGTCAACGGTGGCGGTGCACAGAATCACGATGAAGGACGATCAACCGGTCAAACAGCGCTACAACCCAAGAACCCGAAGATGCAGGTGGAGATCAACGCCAAGGTCGACGAGTTGTTACAGAAAGGGTGCATCGAGCCGTCTAGGAGCCCGTAAAGCTCTCCCATAGTGATGGTGAAAAAGAAGACGTGGCAATGGCGGTTGTGCGTGGATTTCCGCCAAATAAACGAGAAGTCCGTGAAGGACGCGTACCCAATGCCAATGATTAACTACATCCTGGATCAATTAAGGGAGGCGAAGTACATAAGCAGCCTGGATTTGAAGGACGGGTACTGGCAGATTCCGTTGGCAGCGGCAAGTCGGCAATATACGGCATTTACGGTGCCGAGAAAGGGCCTATTTCAGTGGAAAGTAATGCCATTCGGACTGCACTCCGCATCGGCAACGTTCCAGCGGGCGTTGGACCAGGTGATAGGACCCGAGACATAATTGTAATCGGACGGACACAACAAGAACACAAGCGCAACCTGAAAGAGGTTTTCCGGAGGCTAAGGGCGGCACACCTGAAAGTTAACGCGGATAAGTGCAAGTTCTTCCGAAAGGATACTTGTGTCACCGCGTGACGGATTAAGGCATCGAAACGGATCCGGAGAAAGTAGCGGCAATAGCACAGCTGAAGCCCCCGGGAAACGTGAAGGAGCTGCGAAAGTACCTAGGTACAGGCGTTTTGTACCTGATTTTGCGTCGCTGGTGCAACCGCTGAACGCGCTCCAACAATACGATTTTGAAAGGGCCAGCTGAACATCGTCGCGGACGCCCTGTCGAGACAGCCGCTGCAGGAAACAAACCGCAGGATAACGGCGAGGGAAGAAAGGCACCCGAACGAGCAGCAGGAATGCAGGTGGACAGAAGACATGCGGAAAAAAATGAGGCAGGATCCCCAAAAGTATCCAGACTACCTAGAGGAGGCCGGCCAGTTGTACAGGCACATTCCGCACCAGGAAATGAGGATGTGGTGTCATGGAAGCTGTGTGTACCAACCAGAGAGGCAGCGCGTCATGGCCGATAACCACGACATGCCGACGGCAGGACATCTGGGAAGTCGGAAGACAATTGCGAGGGTGGCAGCCAGGTACCACTGGCCAGGAATGCACCGAGACATAAGAAGGTACGTGCGGAACTGCGAGAGCTGCATGAGGTACAAGCCTAACCAGCTGCAAGCAGCCGGAAAAATGCTGACCCAGGTGCCAGAAGAACCATGGGCCACCGTGTGTGCGGAATTTGTGGGCCCCTTGCCGAGGTCAAAACACAGGAATTCGATGCTGCTGGTCCTGGTGGACAGGTTCTCCAAGTGAGCCGAGATCGTTCCGATGCGTAGGGCGACCGCCAAGACGCAGTTCACAGGGGCCGATCAGAGGACATGGGACGAGAATTGGCCGGAGCTGCAGCTGGCGGTAAGCACGAGGGTTCGCGGAGACCACCGGATACTCGCCGGCATTTATAACGCAGGGAAGAGAACCGGAGGGTGTACACAGACGCCCGCAGAAAACGCGGAAAAACTGAAGGAGATCTTGGAACTGGTGCGGAGAAATATGGAAAAGGTAGCGCAGGGTCAGGAGCGCCACCGAAGGAGGCCGTGGAAACCCAAAGTGGGGGAAACTGTATGGGCCAAAGAGCACCACCTGTCGAAAGCAGTCGAGGGCTTCGCGGCGAAACTGGCACCATGGTTCGACGGGCCGTTCAAAATTAAGAAATTCACTTCACCAGTAATTTGTGTATTGGAGCACGCGACAACCAAAAAAACAAAAACGGTTCATATTAGCGACCTAAAGCCGGGAAGCGCGGGCCCCGGTGGGCCAGAGGACACCGAAAAACAATAATAAAACCCTTTAGTGAAGAAGGGGGAAGACGCAACCGCAACCGTCATTGCTGAAGCCACCGCCACCACCACAACAACAGGGGGTGCCTCAGCCACAGCCGTCGTTGCCGCCGACGTCGCCGCCGAAGCAGACGCATCCCCCACCACTGCCACCGCCGCCAACACCGCCGACGCAGCCGCATCCACCACCACCACCACCACCACGCGCACCGACACCGCAGCCAGCACCACCCACGCCGCCGCCAGCAGACGCTGCGCACGATCGGCATGGGCGGCCGCCGGTGGCACCATCAGACCGGGTGGTCGAGGAGACAAAGACCCAGGCAGGCAGACGGCATAAGGACCGCTGGGCCAAACTGTTCATGCTGAGCGGCCAGCGGTTCCGCCTAAAGGTACGTACCCCAATAAAAGATGTAAATGAGGGAATCAGCGAGTTGATTGGGACAGGGGAGGGCGATGGGCACAACATTGCTCACTTGTAAAAAAAAAAAGGTGCAAAGACATCCAAAGCAGCCAAGGTCAGGCACGCGGGCCAGCAGACGGACGCGGGACCAGGCACGCGGGCTGGCAGCCGCAGGCGCGGAAACAAAGAGGGCCTCCAGGGCGCTTGGGTCCAGGGGCAGCAGCCCGGAGCATGCAGGGGCATTCATCGTTGGATTCTCGCAGAAGGGCCTCCAGGGCGCTTGGGTCCAGGGCCAGCAACCCCGGAGCATCAAGAGGCATTTCATCAAGTGGGTGGAGCTAGAAACGGAAGAGACGATAAGTAAATATGGCGATTTATACGCAAAAAGCCGCAAACCTCCATTGAGCTGCAACACCGAAATGCACGTGCGTAAAGAAAATCGGGATGGGGGCGCTACGATAATAGCGGTCGATCGATAGTGAGATAGATAGGGAACAAAAATACAGGATTTTATATTGATTTTCAACACGCTGTCACACTATTGACAGCAATCGGCACGACATCGGAATATCGATAGGAAAATGAAGTGGCAACGCCGGTCGCCAATATCGATAGCTCGATCGCGCAATCGGCGACGGGACAACACCGATGAGAATAGGAAGTGGCAACACCGGTCGCCAACATCGATAACTCGATCGTGGTGAGTATCGGTGGAGTTGCCAGAGATGAAAAGCGAAGAGAAGGCGGGAAGTTTGAATACCGAGCTTGTGACCATAAGCAGACGGCAACAGATGCAGGAAGCTGGAGAAGGGCGCGAGGATCGAGATGCCGAGCCGAGACGTCGAACGACAGGGTCTACTAGGCTGAGGCTGCCGGGCTGAGATCAAGGAGGCGCAGGTCGAAGAGAGTAGGAAGGATCGACTTAGTTCGAGGATCAAGATGCCGCGTCGAGATGCTGAAAGACAGGGTCAAATAGGCTGAGACGGAAAGGCTGCGATCCGGAAGGCGCAAGGCTGTTCGAGATGCCAAGTCAAGACGCTGAACGACGGGGTCTAATAGGCTGCGACTGCCAGGCTGAGAACGAACGGGCGCGGGGTCGACGAGAGGAGAGCGTGCAAGCTGCCTATGCAGGAGATCGGCATAGCAACAGCGAAGACGGCCGGAATGCGAGAAGAGTCAAGGTCGTTCAGGTCAAACGGTAAACAATGGAACTTGGACCCCGGCAAAGCGGAGAGACCGTGAACTAACGGTACCGCGCTGGACCTTGGTCTCGAACCAGACAAGGGCACAAAGGTCGAACGGTAACGGTGCGGACTTTGGACAAGCACAAAGAGGACACACCGTGAACTAAAGGGACATGTGTTGGACCTTGTACCCGAGTGAGCAATGCGCAAAAAGGGAAATAACGGTATTCCCTCGGGCTATAAAAGAGACGGCGCAGGCGCAGCTTGGGACAATCAATAAGAAGTGCGCGTAGAACCCTACAGCCACACAGTCGATCGGGAAAAGTACGCGGAGTACACGGACATTCAATAAGAAAATATGCGGAGCGCCACACGGGCAGACTGCCGATCCGGAACAGTGGTGGCAAAGGAATTTGATGATCCTTACAAAACCAAAACCTTATTTATTTCTTTAGTCCGTCCGATCCTCGAGTATGGATCACCTGTTTGGAGTCCACAATATGAAGTTTACTCGGACCGAATTGAATCTTTTCAAAAGAACTTCTTACTTTTTGCCTTACGTTGCCTTAATTGGAATGCAAACCTTAGATTACCTCCTTATTTCAGTAGACTAATGTTAATTAACTTACCCTCCATAGCTAATCGTAAAACGATGCTTGGAACATTCTTTATTTTTAACCTTATTCGTGGTGAAGTTGATAGTCCCGACATGGTTAGTCATCTAAACTTCACTGTTCCAAGCAGATTTACTAGAACTTACGTACCGTTAATTTTAAATCAATGTAGATCTAATAATGAGTTACATGATCCCTACAGAGTATTTCGTTCTGACTTTAATAGATTCTATCCTATTATCTCTAATTATGACTCTCTGCCGTTCTTAAAGCGATCAATACTAACGTATTTAACAAAATTGTAAACCTACCTAAATTCATTTTAAAAGATAGAATATAACTTAAGACACTAATTGTATTAGAATTTACAAGCTAAACCATATCGGTGCGGACTTCAACAGGGGGGCCTTCCCCGAAACCCACCGGGCAGCGACACAGATGTAGAACGAGTCAGGATTCAACATAAACAACCATGAAACATCAGCAGATCACGGAGTGGGAGCATCCGGTCGAAAACGCAACGTAAGGGGTTTCGTAGCGAACAGCAATCGAATGTTAGGCTTCATGTAAAATCAAACAGAAAATATAGAGCATTCAATTTTGAGCAGCGAAAGAGAGAAGTCTTAATTTTACTGGAAATTATTATTATACAGGGACCTCGTAGTATAACTAAGGGACCTCGAAGGATAACTGGCGCAGCCGAAAAAGAAAGAACCATAAGGAAACAATGCAAAAACACCAAAGAAGCAAGTGACACGACCATGACTAACAAGGAATGATGACCGCAGGGATACTAGCCATATTAATGTAATGCAGGTAAGCGGTCGTGGGCAAGTTATCTCATATCTGTGCAAAATGTTAAAATAAATTCCAAGTGAAATAAAACTATCCAAATTAACAATTCCGTACAAAAAATTCGACACCAAATTCGACACCAAAGCATAGATAACAACCAAAATGAAAAACAAAAAAAACTAAAACCCGAATATCACAATTAAATTGCACACCACATGAACGAAACATATTTAAGCAGGCTTTAAACCCTGATTGTCGCTTTTTAATGCATCGCCCATTTAAATACAACAGTTAAAATTGCGCACTACCAAACACACATACTTAAGTAGGCATCAATCGCTGATCGCAACTACCTAATGCATTTAAATAAATTAACGCCATATACGATGCTATAAAAATCGAGGGAGATAAACCTCAAATGTCACAGGTGAAGTCACGCACTACCAAACGAAACAAGCGGGCATCAATCGTTGATCACCGCTAGTGCATCGTGCACAAAATTTGTAAAATATAGTCACACTGCGAGAGAGAAAATAAATATGGCCGATCATTTCGTTGTGTGCCCGGTGGAGAGTTGGAGGGGGTGTTACTTTAGCCAAGAAATCCGAAACCGACGGCGGCTCATGGGACTGATTCTTTTGCGCATCGGATTCTTTTTGCGCATTGGACCACAAAAACAGAAAAGAAAGAAAACAAACAAATAAACCTTAAAGTCAAAGGAAACATTGTATTGAGACCATTTGGCCCGGCGGCTTTAATAGGTTAATTTTCTCAATTGAATAAGCATATATTAATGATATCAAATTACAGATCCCAACAGATCAGTTAGGATAAAACCATACACTAAATCACACTAAACCATACAATAAATTTTTTTACATACCCCGGATACTTTTTCACAGTATATATATAAGTTATATATATATATAAGTTATGAACCCTCTCCAAGTACCTACCCCCCTCGCCTATCAACCGCCGTTCTCACACGCGCTCTTCCCATTGGGCCACTCGACGGTCAGTTCTTTCTAAGTGCACTCCTCGAAACGCTGACTTCGTCCCCCTTGCGCACTAACTCGACGACGTATTTGGCGGCCAAAACGCTGACTTCGCCCCCCCCGCCTTTTATTCGACGGCCGCGTCGGCTACAAAGTGCTGCTTCCGCAGGCGACACTTTGTTGCTGCGAGCGGCACAGCCGACGAATGCTGGGTAAGCAACGGCTGACATAGCTTGGATCGCATTTTGGCCACTGCCCAACCTATGCGGGGTCGGCAAACGCCCTGCGCTGGCTGCAAAACGCCACACTCAGCACGAGAGCCGGAACCCTGATGAGAACCAGCGCCAACACTAGAAGTCGGTCTTCAACGTACTCCCGATCGTGCAACTGGAAAACCTCAGTGAACAATTGAAATTCAATTCCAATTATTTTCTCTTGTAAAACATATAACTTAAGTTGAACTAATTCAAATTATAAAGAAGCTACTACGAACTCTTCCATTCTTCTCTACATTGGGGGAACCAGTCTCAGGACCAGCCATTCGCTAAACAATTTGGAATGCTGGTCATAGTTACTAGGTGAGCTATGCGGCTACGAGAGCCGTAGCTACAGTGCGAGAAATAGACTCGCTTAACTTATATATATATATTCCAAGATTTTGTCATTTTTAATATCGCAATTACATACCCTGTATACTTTTTCACAGTATCCTATATATATATATATAATTCTACATTTTGTCAATTTTAATATCTCATATACATACCCTGGATACTTTTTCGCAGTATCCTATATATATATATATAATTCTACATTTTGTCAATTTTAATATCTCATATACATACCCTGGATACTTTTTTGCAGTATCCTATATATATATATATATTCCTACATTTTGTCAATTTTAATATCTCATATACATACCCTGGATACTTTTTCGCGGTATCCTTTATACATATATATATATAATAAACTTTTTTGGTGATAGATTTAATGAAAAAAAATATATTTTCCTTTTTATGATCTTTATTTGAATAAGTTTCACCAGAGGTCAGTTAAGAACTAATTTACAGCAAACCTTTTACAGAGGATTAACATAAGCCTTTTAAGTTCTACTTAGCTTTATATGTCAAGCTTAACAGATCATTAAGCTCGTTACCGTTAAGCGGTTCGTATCTTGGGGGAATGTTATTTATGAGGCTTTTGGAGAGTGAAGCTTTCCAAAAGATCGGCTTTAGCTTTTTTATATGAAGAGTGAATATGTCGTATGAAGAAATGAATATGTCACTTCCCCACCTTTTAGATTTTAGCTTGTCCTCAAGCGATTATTTCTGGATATAAGTGTGGTACTGGATTTGCAATTTCAGCTATTTCTGTTTTTGTCTCTGTTTCTTTTTCGATATTTTTGTTAGTGGTTTTACTTGGTTTTAGGTAAGAGATAATAATTTTGTGTGGCGCTGTTTTACATTTCATATAAAAGTAAAATATGTAAATTAAAACTAAAACAGATATGAAGATTATTAGTATGTTTCTGTAAATTGTGTTACTCTTATTGTTTAACAAAATCATTTCCTTAATTTCTATGTGTGACATTGGTTCGATTTTTGTTACATTGTGTTCAGTAAATATTACATTTGTGTATTGTTGAATACTATTAGATATTGTAATTTGTTTTAATTCTGCTGTGCAGTTGGATATTTTTATAATTTTATTATTTTCAATATAAATCTCTTTACCGTTACAATTGTGATAAAGTTTTTCTCTAATCATATTCCAGGTTATAAGTATATTTGGTTTAATGTATTGAATATAGGATTGTTTACGATATTTTTGAAAAGTACAAGTTGGTGTTTCGTGTTTTATTATGTTAGCTATGCAATGGTCTTTGACAATATTCTTTGTTAGTGTATTTAGAACGTAGTTGTTATGTGAGTAGAATTTGCCTTCAATATTTTCCTTAATAATTTGGCCATTATTGTCGGGGTAAGGTGCAATGATGAAAGTTGGTCGTTCAATTGAATTCATAGGAATGTGGGACATTAGGAATATTTCATTAGTAGGTACGTTATACCAAGCGGAAGTTTTTATGTTTATCAGATTTTTGTAATTAATGTTGACAATATTTTCATGTTTTAGTAGTTTAGGATTAAATATTCCTAGTCGTGTTAGTTGTGAACCCATTTCAATGTCTTCGATATATTCGGTAAAATGTTCAATATTAAATATTAATAGATTCAATTTTTGTTCCTTTTTCAAAGAATTGGACTGGTTGTTAATTATTTCTATGCCATTATTGAGACTGTCAATAACGTGGTTTAGAGTGCTGACCTGTACTGTGTCTGTACTATGTTGTCTGTCGTCTTCGTCTAGTGTGCCAAAAAGATATCTTAATGTGGAACCTACAAAGTTAGCCAGTCCTCGTTTGTTTCGTTTTGAGATGCGTATGCCATTTATTTCTCTTTCCATTTTCTCGGTTAAATATTTAATTTGTGTGACATTTTTAAATTCTTGACATTGTTTAATTATACTATTAAATGTTTCTTCAACTTCAGTAATATTTATGGTGAGACAGTGATGCATAAAGGTGATGGGGATTTGTATTGTTCCAGATTCAAACAAGATAAATCCTTGATTGTTTTCTATTGGGTTGATTTCGATTGTTCCTGCTGTAGTTTGTGTCGCAATACAAGTTATTATGGTGATTATAAGTCCGATGATTGGGAGGTGTCGGTTTGCTGCAAGTATTTGCTGTCATTAACTTTCTTTTTCTTTTTAAATTTGCTTTTATAATGAATAACGTTTTGACCTCTATTATTTTCGTTATAATGTTTTTCGTCTAATTGTTCTATTTTGCCTGTTTTTCTAAAGGGATTCTTTGATTTTGCGCGTGTTAAGGGTGCTTGTCTAAATTTTGTGTCGATTTCGAAATCCTGTCGTTTTTTGTTAAGATTTTTGATTTTCATTTCTTTAATCATCTGGGTATCATAAGTAGGTGTGTCTGCGTAAAGAAGGATATGTATAAAATTGTTTCCATTCGTGTTTCTTTATTTTCTCTATTGTTTTCAGTATTGATAATTCTGTTTTTTTCATTTGTGGTTTTATGAAGGCGTTCTATGTCCGCTATTCCTGTTTTACTTGTGGTAATATCTATTTGTATGTCTTCGTTGTTTAGCCAAGTTTTTAAAGAAGTGCTTATAAACGCGGAGTCCTTGTCTGCTTTAATTTTCTGTGGTTTTCCCATGTCGTTAAAAATTCTAGTAAGGGCTCGTTTTGCCTCTAACCAATCTCTACTGTTTGTTTTAATAAGTGAAGCAAATTTTGAATAAACGTCTATACAAGATAAGTACTGTTCGTTGTCAATAGCATAAAAGTCAATAACATAAATTTCGCGTGGGTTATTTGTCTCTGGAGTTATTTCGAAAACTAGTTTTGTTGGTCTATGTTCTGTCTTTGCAAGGTTACAGACTTCACAATCATTGATAATGTTTTGAATTAGTTTATTATAATCGGGAAAATAGTGAGTTTCTTTAAATAATCGTATCATTTTTTCAATACCAGGGTGTAACAATTTAGAATGTTGAGTAATAATGAATTCTTTAAATTCAGGATAAGATTTTATGTCTTTTAACATTATGATACTTTTCAGAATTTTCACGTTACTATGTGGGTTAATGGTTTCTCGATATGCTTTTTGAAAAACTAAAAAGTCTTTATCGTTTTCCAGGTAAATAACACTGCTATTATTTAAGAAGTATTTAATAAGGATATCTTTTGCCTTTGTCAGGGTCATGTCAGTGTATTTGATGGTCAGTTTTATTTTGGAAAAGTATTTCGTTGTCTCTACTTGGTCTACGCTATCTTTTATAAATTCAATTTGTCTTGCAAAATAGTTTATGGGTTTTTCTGTAATTTCAATGTAGGTTTCGTTGCTTTCTGATGAACTGTGTATTGTTGCTGCTGTTAAAATATTTTCTTCTTCGCCTACCATGTTTTCTTCAATTTTGACGCGAGATAAAGCGTCTGCTACATGATTAAGTTTACCTTCTAAATATTTGATTTTTAAATTATATTCGCTAAGTCTAATTCGCCAACGTTGTAGTTTTATGTTAGGCTCTTTAATATTATTTAGCCAAACAAGGGGTTTGTGATCGCTCAAAATCTCAAAGGGGACTCCATATAAATATGGGCGGAAATATTTGGTTGCCCAAACGATTGCTAGTAGTTCTTTTTCAATAGTGCTATAATTTTGTTCATGATCATTTAATGTTCTACTTGCAAAGCTTACTGGCTTATTGTCTTGTGATAACACGGCTCCTATGGCGAAATTGCTAGCGTCAGTAGTGACTTGAAATGTTTTTGTGAAATCAGGGCAAATCAAAATTGGGTCGTTCATTATGAGTGTTTTCAATTTTTCAAATGATTTATTGTATTCTTCGTTTCTTGTGTCTTTTTTAAAAATATTGTCAGAGGTTTTGCAATCTTTGCAAAGTCTGGAATGAACTTACGGTAGTATCCGCATAAGCCTAAGAAAGATTTGATTTCTTTTGGTGTCTTTGGGAGAGGAAATTTTTCGATTGCCTTAACTTTCTCTTTATTAGGTCGTATGCCTTCTGGACTTATAATATGACCTAAGAAATTTGTTTGCTTTTTTAAAAATTCGCATTTGTCCAATTGGAGTTTAAGATTGGCTTCTTTAAGTTTCTCAAAAACCTTCCTCAGTGAGTCTAGGTGTTCGTTTAGAGATGTTGAATAGATGATCACATCATCTAAATAAACAAGGCAATGCTTATTTATGAGGTCTTTTGGAACGTAATTCATGCATCGTTGGAAGGTTGCAGGAGCATTTTTTAAGTCAAATGGCATGCGAGTGTACTCATAGTGACCGTGTTTGGTCGAAAACGCCGTTTTTGGTATAGACTTAGGGTCCATTTCGATTTGATGAAAGCCTTTTGCTAAGTCAATTGTAGTAAAATACTGGCATTTTCCTAATTTGCCTAGTATTTCGTCCATGTTAGGAATCGGAAATTTATCATTTATTGTTATTTCATTTAGATTTCGACCAACCTGAATTTCGGTTTGCCAGAGGCATCCATCTTTTTGGGGACAATCCATAATGGACTGCAATAAGGGGAGTCGCTTTCGCGTATAATGCCTTGTTTTAACATTTCCTCAATTTGTTTATTTACTTCTGCTTCGTAGGAAAACGGGTACGAGTATGGTCTTTTGTAAACTGGGTTTTCATGAGAGTTTTTTATATCGTGACGTATTATACTTGTGAATCTAAGGTTTTCATTTTTGGAATATTGAATGTCATTGAACTCTTTGTAAGTCTGTATTTTTCCTCACTATTTAAATGTTCTAGTCTGTATGTGTGTTCTGAGTCTATGTTGTTGTCCATGGCATAGTTTATTTCTGAAGTAAAGTTGTTTTCTTGTAAGAGTGCATTAAAGTTTTCCGAAGAGTTCTCATCACATGGATCTAATTCTTTGTGAATGAATGTTCTTTCGTTAATTATTGTTTCTTTCCGAGAGTAATCTATTAAACCGTTATTCTCCATTAGTATTTTTCTTCCTAACAGAATATCATAATAAGGTGAAAATGAATGAATATAGAATTTTTACGTTTGTTGAAAAAGACCGTTGGCTGGAAGGTCTACATATTTATTTAATTTAGAATATCCTGTCATACTTCGGACAGTTATTTGCTTATCTTTAACTTGAAGATTGAAAAAGCTTGAGCTCATCAAGTTTATCGAAGAGCCAGTATCAACTATGCATCTATATCTGTGGTTATTAAACATGATCTCTATCACCTACCAGTGGTTATAAAATACTCTACAAATTTTATGCGCAATGTAAAAACATATCCGATTTTGGGAAGGGCAAATTGGGCGCTTTTTAAGAGAATTATAAATGAAAGGCTGATGGTTGAAGAGGTGGTTGTCAACTGCTCACAGATATCGACTTTGGATATTGATAATTTAATCGGCTCTTTCACTAGAGTAATCAATTATGCCTTTCTTAAAGCAGTCCCTCATAAACCTATACATCACTCCAAGCTTACACTCCCTGTACATATAACTGAATTATTTAAAACAAGAAATATTATCCAAAGACAATGGTTTAGGTCACGTCATCCATTATTAAAATCAAGATGTGATCATTTAAATTACATCATACGAAAAGAGCTTTTCATTTATAATAATGCAAAATGGAACAATAAACTTCAAAAGCTGGATAAATGCAGCAAACCCTTTTGGAATATAACCAAAGCAATTAAAAAAAGAAAACAAATTGTTCCGTGTCTAAGTAAAGCTGATGAAATATACGCTTCTGGAAAAGAAAAAGCGAATATTCTTGCTGATGTCTTTCAACTGAAGCATAATCTGACACATTCATATTCAAACCAAAATACAATTGACCAAGTCAAAATATCTTTACAATCTATAGCTGAAACCCCAAACAACATCGCAGAAATTTGTAGAGTCACTTATCCAGAGGTTTTTTCAATTGTAAAAGCTCTCCATACTAGAAAATCTCCTGGAATTGATGGAATACCTAATATATCCTTGAAAAACCTTCCTACAAGCGCCATTAATCATATTGTTAACATTGCCAATCACTGTCTTCAGGCAGGCTATTTCCCACGGGATTGGAAGATAGCAAAAATAGTTCCAATTCTCAAACCAGGAAAACCTCCTGATAACCCTGAAAGCTACCGACCAATAAGCCTATTAAGCGGATTGTCCAAGATTCTGGAAAAATTAATTAAATTGAGATTGGTGAAATTTTTGGACATACACAACACACTACCAACGGTACAGTATGGTTTTAGAAATGGTCTAAATACCATACTGCCGACCTTAAAACTAAGAAATTATATTAAAGAAAGTATCCAATCCAAACAATCTGTAGGGCTGGTTACACTTGATATTGAGGCTGCATTTGATACTGTATGGCATGACGGACTGTTGCACAAACTAAAGATGATTGGAACTCCCATATACCTCATTAAAATAGTTCAAAATTTTTTGACACATCGATACTTTAGCGTTAATTTGGACAGTAGTCAATCTGCTAGACGAATTTTAAATGCAGGTGTGCCACAGGGTTCTGTCTTAGGACCTACATTGTTTAATATTTTTACACACGATATTCCACAAGCTACAAACTGTGTACTTTCACTGTTTGCTGACGACGCCGCTGTCTACAGTGCTGGTTTCTCGTACAGCGAGATAAATCAATCCATGCAGAGTTACTTAAATGAATTAGACATATATTACAAAAAATGGAAAATTAAAATTAACCCTAATAAAACGAATGCTATATTTTTTACAAAAAGAAGGAAACCTCGTTATCTTCCTGATAGACAGTTGCGAATACTAGACTCTCCAATACAATGGGTTGACAACATTCGATATTTGGGTATAATTTTTGATAAAAAACTAACATTTAAATACCACATCAACAACACAATTATGAAAGTTAATAAAATTATTTGCACACTGTATCCTCTAATAAATCGTAAATCTAAATTATCAATATCCAATAAGATCATAATTTTTAAAACAATTTTTAATCCAATATTAATGTATGGGTCACCTGTTTGGGGTAGATGTGCTCAAACTCATATCAAAAAACTTCAAATATGCCAAAACAAGCTGTTAAAATTAATAATGAACTTACCTTATTACACAAACACTAAGTACCTACATATAAAAGCAGGTGTACAAAAAGTTCAACAAAAAAAAATACAATATTAACAATCTTTGTTTCAAGTCTTAGTTTTTAAGTTAGTTGTAAGTCAATTAAGGTTTTCTTCTCCCTTGTTTTCCTTAATAAATAATTAATATTGTTATACAAAAAACTAAAACAGGTCAACTAGACATAATTAATAAATATTTCAGATGAAAGCCTTAGCTAAACACTGTAAATACCTAATTATACCATTAGCTTTAATGAAATGTACATATATATATAAGGGATAAAGCACAAATAAATAATAATAATAATAATAATAAACATGATCTCTATGTATTGGTGGGATCCCAGGCTGGTATTGGAAAATTTTCAGCTTGTTGATATTGCTGATCTGTAAACAATTCTGTCTGAGTATTCTGTAATTGATCTTCGTGGAACTGTTCGTCATTATTAATGTAGTGTTCAGTTTCGTTATCGTAATCTAATTCGTGCTGGTGAAAATTTTCATTTGTCTGCATACGCGATTGTTCGCTGCTTTCTCTAAAACGCTTATTTGGCACTCTTGGTTGTTGGGGGGGCTGATAGTAGTTTCGGGTGTCGTTTTGACTGTTCTGAAGTAAGTCTGTTCTGAATCCGTTGTATAAATTTCTGTACTGATTAAGTTGCTGTTGTCTGGTCGGAGGAATTTGTCTAAAAAGGGTTTGATTGTTTACGTTAGTGTTTTGGGTCTGTGTGGGATTTAATGGAATAAAGGGGCGAATGAATCGTTGGTTGGGGTGAGTGTTTTTGATTTGGTTAATGTTTGCATGTTTATAGGTGTTAGGTGGATTTGAGTTAAGTTTTGGCTGACTATCGAATGTTTTTGAAATTGGGTCCTCGTATAGACCTTCTTGTTGGGCGGTTTGCCTTAGTTTTTGAACGGTTGAAATGTCATACCTCGCTAAGGTCATGAACAACCTATCGGGGAGTGAGCGTTGAATTGTATTTTTTATTGTGGTTGCCATTGCTTTTGTATAAACCACCATATTATTTCGGTCATTCTCTAATGCTAACTTATTTATAATTATACTGGACTTATCTTCTAATTGTTCACAGAATAGACGTAAGTTACCCTTAAAAGGTGTGCGATACAGTCTTCCTAGTAGATCCTCCAGGGGCGTCTGAGTCTTGAAATCCGTGATTAGGGCGTCTCTTAAAGTTGTCCATTCGTTGTGCATTCCAAATTGGGTTACCTTTTCCGCATCTCCGACAATTTGAAGTTCGATGGCTCCAAATATAACCGCCTTCTGTCGAGCGTCGTTTGAAGGGTATAAGTTCAACAGGTATTCGATGCGTCTGATGAACGAGCTGAGATTCGATGGGTCTCCAGAGAATTTCGGTACTTGGCGTATTTGCCGAAGTAATTGAGTCATATTTTCCGCTGGTAATTCCATTTTAGTTTTATTTGTAAGTTAGTTTCTGTTCTTGTTCACAGACTGCTGCAGTATGTCGAGACTTATGCGTTAAGTGAACTGCAATGTTTTAACTTTTTATTGTTTTATACAATAGTAGCGGTCGCACTTCTGATTTTAGTGGGCTACTGTTTTTGTTCACAGACTGCTACAGTATGTCGAGACTTATGTCTTAGTGAACTGCACTGTGCGCCTTTTAATTGTATTACACCTTAGTGGAGGTCTCACTTTACGAAGCGGTCCACAAAATTAGGTCTATAAATTAACTCCGATCGCACAGGTTCTTGTGCGGATACCGATTTTAGTCACTTTAAAAGAACCGAAATCACTTTGTTGCGGCCAATTCGCGGGTACAATCAGAAAAGGTTACTTGGTCGTACAAGTTTCCTCTTTTCACTAGATTGTCAAAGGATAACGAGTTTACTAGGACTTTTTTTCAGTATCCTACCGACTGCGCCAATAAACTTTTTTGGTGATAGATTTGATGAAAAAAAATATATTTTCCTTTTTATGATCTTTATTTGAATAAGTTTCACCAGAGGTCAGTTAAGAACTAATTTACAAAGGTATTCTTTCGGCCCAGCAAACCTTTTACAGAGGATTAACATAAGCCTTTTAAGTTCTACTTAGCTTTATATGTCAAGCTTAACAGATCATTAAGCTCGTTACCGTTAAGCGGTTCGTATCTTGGGGGAATGTTATTTATGAGGCTTTTGGAGAGTGAAGCTTTCCAAAAGATCGGCTTTAGCTTTTTTATATGAAGAGTGAATATGTCGTATGAAGAAATGAATATGTCACTATATATACCTATATTTTCTCAATTTTAATATCTCATATACATACCCTGTATACCCTTTTTCGCAATATCCATATATATATTCTCTCAAAAACAAAAACCGTATTCTTATACCGCATAACCCACTCCGGAATGAGCAAATCACTAGTAAATCCTTAAAATCTCCACAACCTTTAGGGTTAAAGAAAACCTTAAAGAAAAACACAAAGAAAACGAACAAATCTCATACCACTAACAGCAGTTATATATTATATATTGACAAGACAAGGTCCAGGCTAGGTCTTAGGAGCAGTAGTAGCTTACCAGATAAGGGAAGAAGAAAGAGTAAGAATGGATTCGGGTAACGCGCCTGGGGGCGCTTATGTATTGTCGTTGGGATGCTGGCTCAGTCTAGCGTCAAACGAATAAGCTTTTAGTTCTTGGTGCAACTCGTTCCGAGTGTTGATGTTTGTGGTAAAACTAAACGCCCAAACGCCTGTCAACACCTGCATGCGCCAGCGCAACGGAGACTGCAATTTGTTCTACACTAAGCGACTTTCACCTGGCCATAAGCGAAGTAACCATTCGGCTTCCATATAATGACAAGCACTCTCCTTCTGCAGGGCATCCATTCAACAGATTTATAACTGCTGCAGCTAATGTTTCTGTTCCCGCAAAATGTTGCAGAAAAAATTCTCGGAACTGTGGCCATAATATACCAGGAAAGCAAGTCTGTAACAGCCAGATTTGCTGAGGGTCATTACAAGAGCGCTGCCAGGTTGCCAGTGTAAGCTCGTCGTATTCCGATCGTGGGATCTTGCTAAGCCTCTCACCTCTCCAACATAAAGAGAATAATTCGTCAGCCAGCAGTCCTCACTGCCCCACAAGCTAAGCTGTCGCTTGATCGTAAAACGATCGGGCAATGTTTGGGCCACATTCCCTCACCTTCACGCATAGGCGTGCCAAGGCTGTCAGGGCTGTCCGTCCAAGGTTATGTCATAATTTCTGACCTACTCCACTTCTCGCGTCGGCACCACTTTTTGGCCAGTGCCATGTGTAATACAAAAACTTAAGGCTTGTTTACAAAAGCTATAAGTTGACAACAATTGATTTAGCGGAGAGTATTGAATTCACTACCATTTACCACAACAAACGTCGCTTTGAGGGCTCTTGTCTTTGTGCATTAAAAACCATGCTGATGCTCGCCGCTAAAAAGTTATTTTTATTTATACATTTATTTTATTAATTTCTATCAATGAAATGCATTGCCTGAAAGAGGCTAATAATATAAAATCTCTTATGCCCAAGTATGTATATTGATCGTAAGAAAATGAAGTTAACACGTATAAAATATATATATAGAAAATACAAACTTACCCACTATAATCTTGAGCGATAAGAGCTCGACGCACTGGATCCTGGGCAGAGCTCGCAAATATCAGTTGACCGTTTCTCGCAGTCACCAAATAACAGTTTCTTGCTCACCACTTGCGCAGAAAATTAAAGTCTTTTAGATTTGTATGAGTGTATATGCGAATGGTCACTCTACTTTAATGTATTTCACATTTGCTTTTGTGGATTCGGTGCGTTCGGAGTGTTAAAATTTTTGTGCCAAAAATGGGTTGCGATCACAACAAAAAAGTTCTGTCTTTTTTTCAATTAAATGCAGAAGACAATAAGTCTAAGTGAAGACAAAAGACCGTTTACGATAAGTCTTTCGTTTTTTCGCTCTTTTGCTGACACTCAATGAGCGAGCGTTCAGTTGGATCGCTCTCTCTCAGAGTTGTTGTTGTTATGTGAGCATAACAAGAGCCACGAAACTCAGAGCAGTCAAGCAAGAACCAAAACGAAAAGTTCTCTTCAGAGCAAGAGCACGCGCGCATCGTCTTTTACGGTTGTGTTAGTGAGCAGACCGAAAAACGTAAAACGGTCAACTGTTACTTGCGAGCTCTGATCCTGGGTTTTAGTACACATGCTGATGCAATTATAGTAATATATATTAAAATGTTTATATTTTATTGAGTCGAACTTATGTCCCGTCAGTTAACTAGGCGGTGTCCTGCTAAGAATAAAACAGTTGGAGCAATAGATTTCACGTCTTTATTTCTTTGATCACAGCTAAAGACCAAATTCTTGTGACAAAAATGAGCCCTCTTGCTTACATTTTTCGGGAGCAAGATCGCCCGCTTGGCGATGGGGATAATAGGAAGAGCGGCATCGCTTGGTGCGGATGCATATTCTTATACCTTCGAACAGTACTAAATATGTGAATATGTCACTATATTTAATATATACGTGCTCCAACATAGTAGATTAAACAAAAAAGGTTAAACACACAGCTAAAAAAGTACACAAAGTAAAGATTGTCTATCTAGATATATATATATTCTGATTTTCATATATCCTAAGCGGACTCCGCCTATCACGATGTAAATTAATGAGACTGCGGGATGATGGATACAATCCTTTCCAATAAATTGTGATGATCACGACGCCGCTGTACTGTCCTTGTAGGAGTTTATTAAGCTCAAATTGTCACAACAGCATCGTCGGAAGCGTTGGACTCCATGCCGTCCATCTTGATACTTCTTGTATATTGCTTTGAATTCTAGGTCTTCATTCACTTCCTGTCTGTTGGTTTGAAAAAGTGGATCTTCCTTCACGAGGTGTCCTTTTGCCTGCCACTTATCTACCCATGTATACCCTTTTTCGCAATATCCATATATATATTCCCTCGAAAACCAAAACCGTATTTTTATATCGCATAACCCACTCTGGAATGAGCAAATCACTAGTAAATCCTTAAAATCTCCAGAACCCTAAACTAAAATTCCTTAAAGAAAAAAAACAAAGAAAAACCCAAGAACAAATCTCATACCACTAACAGCACTTATACTTGTGCGAACTCGGAAATAAATAAATAAAGGTCTTTCGGGTTAGCAATCTTACAAATGTAAAAAAAAAAACACTCGCGAACAAGACAAGGTTCAGGCTAGGTCTTAGGAGCAGTAGTAGCTTTCCAGATAAGGGAAGAAGAAATAGTAAGAATGGATTCGGGTAACGCGGTAACGAATAAACTTTTAGTTCTTGGTGCAACTCATTCCGAGTGTTGATGTTTGTGGTAAAACTAAACGCCCAAACGCCTGTCAACACCTGCATGCGCCAGCGCAACGGAGACTGCAATTTGTTCTACACTTAGCGACTTTCACCTGGCCATAAGCGAAGTAACCATTCGGCTTCCATATAATGACAAGCACTCTCCTTCTGCAGGGCATCCATTCAACAGATTCATAACTGCTGCAGCTAATGTTTCTGTTCCCGCAAAATGTTGCAGAAACAATTCTCGGAACTGTGGCCATAATACACCTGGAAAGCAAGTCTGTGACAGCCAATAAGACGCGCTTCATACCAGTGATTTGCTGAGGGTCATTACAAGAGCGCTGCCAGGTTGCCAGTGTAAGCTCGGTGTAAGCACAACAACACCGCGATGAAATTAAGGGCATCGTCGGAGGCCTTGAACTCCATGCCGTCCATCTTGATACTTCTTGTATATTGCTTTGAATTCCAGGTCTTCCTGTCTGTTGGTTTGAAAAAGTGGATCTTCTCTGGACTACTTCGGCCATCGGTCCCATGGGACAAGTGTTCCCAAGTAGGAGTTATATTTCCATACTTCCCCTACTTTGGGAGTCAATGCCCTACGAATGAACTGTGCCCGTTACTGGAGTAGAATTTCCATGTGAACGATTGCGACCGCTGGACTGCTCATCGGGCACTCGTATATTGTCGAACTGCATTTTCCTTGTTGCATTCAGTCTGACTAAACGAGATATTTGTACCCCTTACCCTGCTTTAGATTCTGGCTGGTTTTATTTGTGAATCTTCAAAGTCATATGATCTTACAAATAGGGTGTAAGCAACCCAACGCATAATAATAAAAAAACCAGAGAGAACGCTATAGTCGAGTTCCCCGACTATCTGATACCCGTTACTCAGCTAGTATAAGTGCGAAGGACAGTTTTTGGCGGTTTGTGGGCGTTAGAGTGGGCGTGGCCAAAAGTTTTTTGGCAAATAGATAGAAATTTACAAGACTAATACAAAAATGAAAAAATATCAAAACATTTTTCAAAAGTGTGGGCGTGGCAGCTTTGGGCGGTTTGTGGGCGTTAGAATGGGCGTGGCAAAAAGTTGTTTTGCAAATCGATGCAAATATTAAAACATTTTTCAAAAATGTTTTGGGCGGTTGGTGGGCGTTATAGTGGGCGTAACAACCTGAATCGACAAACTTGCGCTGCGTCTATGTCCATGGAGTCTGTATACTTAATCTCAACTATCTAGCTTTTGTAGTTCCTGAGATCTCGACGTTCATATGGACAGACAGACAGACAGACGGACAGACATGCCCAGATCGACTCGGCTACTGATCCTGATCAAGAATATATATACTTTATATGGTCGGAAACGCTTCCTTCTGCCTGTTACATACTTTTTAACGAATCTAGTATACCCTTTTACTCTACGAGTAACGGGTATAATAAGACAAACCGATAAAGTTTAGTTAATCGGCTTGAAATACCGATTAAAATTGGCAAAACAAATAATTAAACAAGAAAAAACCCTTTTCTAAAGTATGAGCGTGTCAGTTTGAGATTTCTGTAACTTCGCTGCACTTTCCGTATTTTCTCTTGCCTCTTGCTAGCACTCAGTCCTGAAATTATCTTAAAACGCTTCCGCCGTAATTTGTCGCATGTCCGCTAGCTCTGCCCATTTTAAGAACATATATACGATCCGTGAGTCCATGCCCATCTATGGAGCTTCTAAGCATTTTTTTGGTGCCTTTTGCTGGAAAGCCTTGACCATAGTATAAATATATATTTATACTAGTACGATCTAAGAATTTGTTAAATACGTTAGTATTGTTAGTATTGATCGCTTTAAGAACGGCAGAGTCAGAATTAGAGAAAATAGGATAGAATCTATTATAGTCAGAACATAATACTCTGTACTTCATACATACTTCATCTGTAATTCATATTGTACTGTACTGTCATGAAGACCCCATTTAGAACACCCCAAGGCGACTGCAACAGCATTAAGTTTCCATTTGTGGCACTACTCTAACTACTCGAACTACTAACTACTCTTCCCAAGCTATTGCAGAGCCATTTGGTCTAAAAAAAACGTTCTTTCTATGTAAATTCTTTACTTTATAATTTCCCCTTATACCGTTACCCCCTGAACAAATCTTTACTCTTGATACCTTATTTTGCTCATTACCAATTGGTCGTTAATTTTCCAATCGTAATCAGAATTGGAATTCCGACACAGCCTAGTCCCCATGTCACTGGACTTTGAATTCAGTCCCGAGCTAGAGTTAGCTGCTCAGGCCGCTATAGCTTTCGATCGCTCCGGTGCCATTTTTTCCATATACCTAGCAGGATATTCAGGGGGTTACCGCATGTTCGGGCCAAATGATAAGTGCCTCCGCACAATGTGCATATTTCCTCTGTTGGTTTTGTTTCCCGTTGCCATATTTGATATATCTATATCTGAAGTTGTTCCTGGTATCTGGACTGTAAGAAGTATTCCAAGAGTTCTGTGGACAGAGTTGATCAGCTGTCTATCCTGCTCGATGTAGTGTTTTACCACCCGCGTTCTAAGATGACGGGCGTGGTTTAAAGTAACTGCACGCGGTGAATGCAGTATCCCGTTGCCGTTTTTATACCCGTTACTCGTAGAGTAAAAGGGTATACTAGATTCGTTGAAAAGTATGTAACAGGCAGAAGGAAGCGTTTCCGACCATATAAAGTATATATATTCTTTATCAGGATCAATAGCCGAGTCGATTTGGCCATGTCCGTCTGTCCGTCCGTCTGTCTGTCCGTATGAACGTCGAGATCTCAGGAACTACAAAAGCTAGAAAGTTGAGATTAAGCATACAGACTCCAGGGAGATAGACGCAGCGCAAGTTTGTCAAATCATGCTGCCACGCCCACTCTAACGCCCACAAACCGCCCAAAACTGCCACGCCCACACTTTTGAAAAATGTTTTAATATTTTTTCAATTTTGTATTGGTATTGTAAATTTCTATCGATTCGTCAAAAAACTTTTTGCCACGCCCACTCTAACGCACACAAACCGCCCAAAGCTGCCACGCCCACACTTTTGAAAAATGTTTTGATATTTTTATACCCGTTACTCGTAGAGTAAAAGGGTATACTAGATTCGTTGAAAAGTATGTAACAGGCAGAAGGAAGCGTTTCCGACCATATAAAGTATATATATTCTTTATCAGGATCAATAGCCGAGTCGATTTGGCCATGTCCGTCTGTCCGTCCGTCTGTCTGTCCGTATGAACGTCGAGATCTCAGGAACTACAAAAGCTAGAAAGTTGAGATTAAGCATACAGACTCCAGGGAGATAGACGCAGCGCAAGTTTGTCAAATCATGCTGCCACGCCCACTCTAACGCCCACAAACCGCCCAAAACTGCCACGCCCACACTTTTGAAAAATGTTTTAATATTTTTTCAATTTTGTATTGGTATTGTAAATTTCTATCGATTCGTCAAAAAACTTTTTGCCACGCCCACTCTAACGCACACAAACCGCCCAAAGCTGCCACGCCCACACTTTTGAAAAATGTTTTGATATTTTTATAACCGTTACTCGTAGAGTAAAAGGGTATACTAGATTCGTTGAAAAGTATGTAACAGGCAGAAGGAAGCGTTTCCGACCATATAAAGTATATATATTCTTGATCAGGATCAATAGCCGAGTCGATCTGGCCATGTCCGTCTGTCCGTCCGTCCGTATGAACGTCGAGATCTCAGGAACTACTAAAGCTAGAAAGTTGAGCATACAAAGCATACAAACTCCAGGGACATAGAAGCAGCGCAAGTTTGTCGATTCATGTTGCCACGCCCACTCTAACGCCCACAAACCGCCCATAACTGCCACGCCCACACTTTTGAAAAATGTTTTGAAATTTTTTCATTTTTGTATTAGTCTTGCAATTTTCTATCTATTTACCAAAAAACTTTTTGCCACGCCCACTCTAACGCCCACAAACCGCCCAAAGCTGATACGCCCACACTTTTGAAAAATGTGTTGATATTTTTTCATTTTTATATTTGTCTTGTGAATTTCTATCGATTTGCCAAGAAACATTCTGCCACGCCCACTATAACGCCTACAAACCGCCAAAAACTGTGTTTAAGATTCTCCTTTTCCCTTCCACTAGCTGAGTAACGGGTATCAGATAGTCGGGGAACTCGACTATAGCGTTCTCTCTTGTTTCATTTTTGTATTAGTCTTGTAAATTTCTATCTATTTGCCAAAAAACTTTTGGCCACGCCCACTCTAACGCCCACAAACCGCCAAAAACTGTCAGTGTTGAAGACCTCCTTCGCACTTTCACTAGCTGAGTAACGGGTATCAGATAGTCGGGGAACTCGACTATAGCGTTCTCTCTTGTTTTTTTAATTGTCTCCCGAACAAGGACAGAACCTTTGAAAACAAGGATCACGAGAAACGTCAAAGTACCCAAAGTAGTTACATCTTCTCGTCGCAGTGCCATAAGTTCGCATCGAATAAAAGTGTCTTTTAAGCTGGAAGCTACATCATCGGGTGCGTATAGTAAACCAGTGCGAGAGAACCTAAGGTTCAGATTAAACTGTCAAAAATGATCGCCGACAAAAGGGACATTAGCCGTTACGCAGTTCGATGAAGAAATGTTAAAGGATTACTAATTTGTTGGCCAAAAACCCGGGGAGTCAGAAGAACTACCAAGCTATTACAAAACTCATGAAACCGTACAGAATTTGGCTCACGGAAGAATAACGACAATAGGGATTGAGGAGCTAGAATCCTATAATACCCCTCTAAATTGAAAGGCGATTGCAAAATGCCTGACGGATCAGTTTGCCGAAAACGCGACCTCAAAACTCTTAGAGTTTTAATTGTGCTCAATGACTCACGACCGATTTACCGTTGCTGAATTTTTCCAAGCCGTTTGTTACGTATACCCCGTTCACGCCCACTCTAACGCCCAAAAACCCCCAAAAACTGTTGGTGCTGAAATTTCTCATTCGCACTTCCACTAGCTGAGTAACGGGTATCAGATAGTCCGGGAACTCGACTACAGCGTTCTTCGCAACACTTTTTCTATCGTTTTGCTATCAGAATGTTTCGTTTCTTATCCCTTCTTGCTGCTCAAGCAACTGTTTTATTTTATTTGTCAAAATCAAACAATGTGATATTATATTTGCAATTACTTGTTTTAAAGCGAAGGCAGAAATGGGAAGGCTTGAGAAAATCTAGAGCTGCCTCCTTCTTACATTTTTAATTCCGATATTCGCAATTACTTTTTTACTGCACTTTGACCATTTAAATAACAAAATTTAATAGCATTATTTACAAATAACACTTTTGGCCCTCCTTTAAATTAATTAATAAATTCTTTTATAATTTAGAAGAACTTTTACATGCCTGTTTTGCGATACCTTTTGGCGACGTACTTATAGACCCCTTGCAAAACCGAAAACATTATGTCAAAAATAAGGTGGCGTCAAAATAAGTGGCAGAATAATCTTGTGGTCATGTGGAATTAACATGAATAGTCCACTGAGTAAACCATTTCGGCTAGACAAAAGTGCCCGTTTTACATATCAAAAAACTCTTAAGAACTTGATTTCAAATCGAAATCGTAAAATTCCTACGAATTCGATTACCGGAGCATGGCTGCTTCGTTGCGCTAGAAAACTCCCTCGCAGGCTCGCACGTTGTACAATAACATATAACATGTCCACCCAGCATTATGTATATGGAACAATAAATCAAAAATAGCTGAAACTAAATTTATTAGTGAAAAAGTTTTATCAATAGTCAGGGAATTTAAAGGCTAAAAAGATTCAAATTATGAAGGAAATTGTTGAACACGTTTGATAAGATAAGATAAGATATAAAGAAATCAAGCCACAAAGTTTAATTACCCTATAAGGATAACAGGGTTCTGATGTCGCATTATACAAAGTTCTCCACGGCTAAGTTCCAAAGGTAACACTCAGTACAATTTTTTTGTAATTTACCTTGTGTGCACGGTTTATGGTATACATGACCGCACTCAAACCTTATTATACAATTATAGTGTGTACCTATCATTAGTACTGGACGTTGACAAATTGAGCATAGTTGTTCGTAGGAAACATGGTGACCACGTCTTTGCTTGGTGACTATCTCCGAGTGAATTTCAAAGTAATCATTCAGTTGAATTTGTTGGGCGGAGGATAAAACTTCACCATGAATATTGTAGTGCCACAGCATTTTAATAAGTGATGGCCGCAGATTTGGAATGTTCTGACCCATTTTTATTTTTTCCACAACCACCGCAGGGTTCACGTAGTCTAAGGAAAAATAAATCTAAAATAATAGAACATGTTACCAGTTACAAAGTAACGTACCAACTATGCCGTCCAAAACTTTGGTCACAATTTCAGGGTGCCTGCTAAATTCATTTATAAGTGCATTCCAAAGATCGTTGTCATCATGCTCCTTGCAAAACTCGATGGCCATTTCTATGTCTCTGATCTGAAAAATGTTAGTTCAATATTAAAGTTATTTCCCACCTATTGATTCTTACGCTGTGAATAATTATGTTTAGTGCTTCGGCCGCTTCTACGCCCCCCATACGTCCGAGTAGGTAGACCACTTCTGGATAAAAGTTTTCCTGCTTGCATATAACCAACGCCTCCTGAATATCATAGTCCTTTGAACGCACAAGAAAGGGCAAAAGTTTCTTACGATCGAAATTTGCATATAAGAATACAAGTTTTTTTTGAAACCCATTACTGGGATCCTTTTTAAGTAAAGAATCCAAGTACTGCAAAAATAAATATTTTAAAATTTTTTCATATTATTACAAAAGCCACTCACCCAATATAGGTATTCTTGGTTGTGCTCCAGCTGATTTACAACTATTTCAGTCTTTATTTTATTCTTGTCTAGTAGTATTTCAAAGGAGCATTTACGATCCAATTGAATAAGTGGAATAATCAATTTTGAAATGACATCGTAAAGTTCATACCGACGAATTAATTGAAAGACATCCTTGTTCTGCAACCTACAAACATTACTTTACTCAGTTCTTTTAATTGACTTTAGTACATACTTTAAATACATGCGGAGGGCACTTTCGAAATCACCCTGATAGGAATATAAAAGAGCCAATGATTCCAGCAACTGATTAGCATGTTGCTTACGAAAGTTATCATGAATAGCGTTAATAACAGCCAGACCGTCATAAAGATGAGATGGCCATTCCTTGATGATATTTAGGAAACCAAATACATCAAATTTTAGAAACTCGTATAAAACCATTTCGTACACATGGGGATCGAGTTTGCATTCGTTGGATGTCGGTAAATAAGCGCTAACTGAGCGTAGCTGCTGACACTTCACAAACTTAAAAACTTCTTCTTCCCAAAGGACTTTGTCATTGCCTAGCATACGGAGGCAAAGTTTTGCCGCATCATCATACTTCTTAAGCGCCAGTAAATGGTTAATATAAAGTCTATACATTTAATAATGGTAAGGATTAGTTTTCTGAAAAGATTCAGTTTGTTTATTACTCACTTGGCAACAGACAGTACGGTCACGTTACTTCCATTCGCAGCTATAAGTTCCATTGCCTCCTCAAATTTACTAAGAATAATTGAAATAAAAGTTACGAAAATTATTTATTTTAAATTTAAAATTATTCAATAATTAAGCTATTTTGTATTTATCGCAAAGTTAGAATTATTTAGAACCACCGATTGATTTAGATGATTTATGATTTTTCTATGTCAGCTGTACAATAAGTAATTAAATTAAACTATCAAGAAATATCGCTCTGCAGCATTCCCGTTGTCTAATGCCGTTAGAATTTCTATTTTTAATCTGTTGACTTGCTCTATAGTCACAGCTCTCTCGATAGCCAAACTGATGTGTCGGGGTGTCATTGTGAGCTCCAAAAAACGGATTATGCTCGTCAATAGACATTTTTCAAGCAGTTATGACAGACATAACTTTTCAACTTTTTGAGCCAAGTCGTGTGGCCTCTTTAAAAAGTTTTTAAATTGCACTAAGTGCTGCGTGGTTACAGAACTACAGTGAAATTAGGGTATACATTTTCGGTTAGGGACTAAGGGACTAGGGAATAAAATTACAAATAAATTACACAATTACACTGCTTCGTTCAACGGTTGACGGGTGGATAAGGATTTTAAGGAAAAAAGGCAATGCGATCCCCATATTGCCAACTCAAAGCAGGTGATCCATACTTAAGAATCGGTCCTTTCAAGCTGTCTTTAGCTTGGCGCATGAACGATTTCATCTCCTTCACAACCCCGAGACAAGCCTCACAATAATATTTTTAATTGGCACCCTTAGCTAGGCGTTACCATATTCGCGGTAGTAGCACATTCTTTAAAAATCTTGAAAATATAAACAGAACCCAAACGGCTTGAGTACAAAGGAGACAGAGCGCGTGAGCTAAGATTATTTATTTTTTTTTTTAATTCATATTTACATTGAATAATTTTTTGCCTTAAATAAACTGTCGGAAATTCTGGGAGAGATAAGGACAGGACACATGCGTAACCTACACATAGAAAATCAAAACATAAACAAAAGAAGGGCAACGTAATAGAAAATGGTAAGTGGATTGGATAGCGACCGACAAATATGTGAGCGTGGCAGTTTTTGGAGTTACAGTGGGCATGGCAACATGGCATACGCAACTTGCGCTGCGTATATGTCCCTGAAGTCTGCATGCTAAATCTCAACTTTCTAGCTTTTATAGTTCCTAAGATCTCGACGTTCATACGGACAGATGGACAGACCGATCGACCAGATCGACTCGGCATTGAACCTAATCAAGAATATATATATATTATATGGTCAGAAACGCTTTATTCCAAAGACTCCAAAATGGAAGTGGTCAATAAAAAAGTTAAAGATTCAATGTTCCAATTTGATGAACCTCTTGTGGTAGGAAGAAAGGATATTATAACCCATTAAATTAAACATAATATTAGATTGCCCTAAGACACTATTAATAAAATAAAGGAACAAATATAATAAGCAACTAATAATAAAAAACAAAAAGCAACAAATGGTGCCAAAGAAACTAGATGCATCAGGACCATTAGGGAGCTGAACGAAGATTTGCCTTCATTGGTAAAACTAGGAAGAGCTATGTATGTATATTTCGAGCCTGGACCTCAAGAGTGGTTATCAACAGAAATAAAAAAGGACGTCCAAAAAACGTCATACACCGCAGTTGGAGGAAATTATGAATATAATGGGAGAGACCATAAGGAGAAAACGTTTTAATGTTTATACCTGGACGATGTTATAATTTATACCCCTTCACTCCAAAAACACACAAAAGGAATGAAACAGGTTTTGGAAGCAGAAAAAAAGAAATGCAGTTTCTAAACCAAATAAAACATGCTGTAACAGATAAATGGATCCAACCGTATCTAAAGAAAATCGAAGCAATAAAGAAATATTAAATACCTCGAACTAAAAGACAGATGAAATAACTTTAATGAAACAACTGAAGGAAACATGTTGTTATCAACAAGGAATTTAAACACCGTAATCATTTATAGTGTAATAAACATATTTTACAGTGTTCTGATATGGTTCTTAACAACGGATGCATGTAATCAATAAGAAATTAAAAGCGGTCGTGGGGCAAACTTGCGCTGCGTCTATGTCTCTGGAAACTGTGTACATACTTAATCTGAACTCTCTAGTTTCTATAGTGGCAAATATGTCGACGTTAATGGACTTTATATGGTCGGAAATGCTTCCTTCTTCCTGTTGCATACTTTTCGACAAATCTAGTATACCCTTTTACTCTATGAGTAATGGGTATAAATATGCAACGTGTTAATTCCTAAATGTACTTTTTTTGGGGCACAACGTGCATGCATAAGCAATACCCTAACATACCGTATAAAAACGTAAAAAACGTATTTTTAAAATGTGTTATGTATTATTATATGCATATATACATATTTTCGGCCATAACTATTAAGTAAGCTATATTAGAATAATTATCCTGTTAAGGCAGTCTAAAATGAGTTTTTCAAAAGGTGACAACCGAACAGAAATAACATAGATTGCAAGTTAAAGGACTTATAAAGTGAATTGAATATTTTGCAATGGTCGGCAGTCGCCGTATGCGTACAAGAGAACTGTTGGCTCTAGAGCGCTCTTTCTCTCTCTGGCTTTTGAACCAAAATTCGAGAGCCTGTAGCCAGCATGAAAAATCGTGTGCAAAAGTTCGTATGACGTTACAAATCTCGTTATATGAATGTATTTTTTGGATCTGACATCGTAGATTGTGTAAGTGATGCTGGCCACAATTCTATTTTGAAATCAACAAACCAAACATTTTCTTACTCTGAAAAACAAGCTCCAAAAAACCGAATACGGGATTTTCGCAAATAATTTCGTTGTAAAAGTTAAAGTTTGCGGTCTAGGAAAGACTGGCTCATAGCCAGAACATCCCGAAGGCATCTCTTCCACAATTTCGAGAATTAGCTTTTTAAACTTTGACAATTGGACAATTTGAATAGGCAATTAAAACAATAAAAAAATCGATTTTTTTAAGTGTCTAAAGTTTCCCATTAACTTATAAAAGTTTGATCTCGGTATCTGAACAGTAACACTATTGAGAACTCGATATCCTGCAGTTCCACAATGCATGGCTATATAAAAACCTACTTAGAAAAATCATTTAAAACAAGAGAGAACGCTACAGTCGAGTTACCCGACTATCTGATACCCGTTACTCAGCTAGTGGAAGGAAAAAGGAGAGTCTTAAACACTGACAGTTTTTGGGGGTTTGTAGGCGTGGCAAAAAGTTATTTGGCACAACGATAGAAATTTACAAAACTATAACAAAAATGAAAAAATATCAAAAGATTTTTCAAAAGTGTGGGCGTAGCAGTTTTGGGCGGTTTGTGGGCGTTGCAACATGAATCGACAAACTTGCGCTGCGTCTATGTCTCTGGAGTTTGTATGCTTAGTCTCAACTTTCTAGCTTTTGTAGTTCCTGAGATCTCAGCGTTCATACGGACGGACAGACGGACATGGTCATATGGACTCGGCTATTGATCCTGATCAAGAATATATTACTTTATATGGCCGGAAACGCTTCCTTCTGCATGTTACATACATTTTAACGAATCTAGTATACCCTTTTACTCTACGAGTAACGGGTATAATTATAATTATTTACTCAATCTATATAAGGAATGATATAATAATAGCATATTCATCCATTTTTCATTACTAGCCGATTTCTGTGTACCTGCAGAGCCGAAAAAAAAAATAATGGGAGAAGAAGAGAAAAATTACAATGGATTGACATGCACTAACAAATCTTTTCTTTTTTCGTGGGGTCACTTGCGATTAGATTTTTGTAAGAAGCAGACGTTAATTTTTATGGTATTTTTCAAATTTTTTCATGAATATATCAAGGTAATTGATTAAAACAACAACAAAGTTAACTCACAAAAATAATCATTAAGATAATTGTTTTAATACATTTTTGTATTTTATACTAATATAATTCACTTTAAGGTTAATTACAAATGTGGTCCCATTTCCAAATCAACTGAAAATAAGCTCCCCTTACTCCGACGCCCCAAAACGTAGTATGTATTATTAAAATATTAACTCAAATTAAAAGGAATACATTTTTAGTAATAAAAAGGCATGGAAACACGTTGAGGCTTAATCACTATAAAGTTAATGAAGAGGATAATGAAAAGTCAGTAAAACTACGATGAAAAAGCGTGGAAATATCTCTTTCTTCGGAAAAAGTGGTGATTTAGTGATTATAAGTAACGCCCATATTTAAAATCGATGATTTTGCGTAGTTTTAGTGCTGTTTTTGGGATGTTTTCTCTTAGCGATGAATCCCTAGGACATACCAATACATTGCAATGTTAAAATGATCAGTTTTCATACAAATTGAGCAGTGATGAGATTAATTAGTAGTAATGAAAATATATGATGAAAGTAGTGTATTGGCTCACCTATGTTTAACCAACCATTCTATACGATCATCTGTTTCAATAAGACTAGCTACCACGATATCCTTTGGTGCCACAATAAAAAAGCGTTTCTCCTCGATAAGGCCACCCAAACTATAGTCATTAACGGTGTACTCCTCAAAGCCACGTAGAGTTAAACTATCTGTGCAGATTTCCTCGCTGTTATTCATTTTGTATTCAATAACGCATAATACAGGTCGTAGGGCCTTAAAAGAAGAGCATTTTTCTTTGCGATAGCCAAGCACCACCAATTGCTTTTCAGATAATGGAGCAAGCCCACATACGTAGAAAGTTGTTTGAAATGTCGAGACTGCAATAGTAAAATGTGAGTATTATAAATTTCACTGTGTGGAAACCAAAAGTGCATTCTTTTAATAGACTTTACATACTTGGATCCACAATGTTGACCGGCAGATTGCCAGTTGAAGCTTCGATTGAATTTCTTTTTCGAATCACACAAACACGAATAGTGTCTACCCAGCCAATTAATAATGTATTATTGTTGGACCACCGAAGGTGGCATCGAAAATTTTCTAATCTCTCCTGAGAAGGAACCTCCCATTTTATTAATCCAAGTGAGCATCTTTCGTTTAAATCGTAGACTCGAACACCTATGTGACTCGCCCAGGCAATAAAGTTGCCATGCCAGCAGATCGACAAAACACTGCCTTCGACTGAGCACAGTTCAAATGGTTTAAGCTTCTTTAGTAAGTTACGCTCGTACAAAATAAGTTTGTCGTCGCCTATAAAAAAATACTTGCTGTTGACAATTTAACAGAGAGCATTTAATTTACATACCCACAACAAATCTCTTAATGTGAGCTTTGGATTCTGGGTCCATTGATACGACCTTTATACATTTTCCGAAGTTAAGACTGTGATTGTTTTCACAGCTAAACAACCCCGTTATGTTGACCTAGGAGTACAGAAGGAAGTTTTCTATTGCTGTTAAGTTCAGAGACTCACTTTTCCGTCGTCGGAGCATGTGGCCACATACTCGCCTTTATGATCTACATTAATATTGTTTACTGCCACTTGATGAGTGTGACGTTCACTAATGCTTAGATTTGAGTAGACAGAGTTTCCTTGATGGTCAAATATATAAACACGTCCTCGAAAAGTTCCAAAAATAAGAAACTATAAATGTACTTATTTGAAAATACTATAATAAAAAGTAGTTAGCTCTCACCTTTAGGTGTACAGCGCTACAAGATATGACATCAGCATTGAGGATGTTTTTTAAATCGTTTGCGAGACGTTGGTACTTAAATTTGGGCTCCACATCTTCATCATTTATGCTATCTGTCCCAGAGACCTGAAAAAAAACAAAAATATAATATTATCCGTTTACCAAGACATTCAAAAATCTTACACAACTAATGGACGGCAAAGATTTAGCCATTTAACACAAATGGAAATTTCAGCTTATACAGCAACAAAGAAGTACACTTTATTATTTTTTTTTTACGTTAACAATAACACAGTAAGAAATAGTATTTATTATAAAACGGTCTTACTATTAAATTTGTTATAGCTGTGTCCCACTGATATTTTGCATATATATTATTTTTTATCCACTTCAATAGAGATGTTTTGATAATAAACCATATTTATTTTGTATATTATATAATGATATTTAAACAATTAATGTATTGTTTTGATATATTTTAATGTGAATCATTTGCATAACTTACAGCGTGCATCAAAAGTTTTAGATTAAACAGTGATAGATTCCTCTGAAAGTCTTGTTCCACATTACTGCTTAAAATAATCCGAGAGAAATGCTAATTGCAACATAAAACGGATAAAGACAGGAGGGAACATTATAGTTTGGGTCCTCTTTCATCGAAAAGATATATGTATATAGAAATTTCAGGATTGTTTTGGGCTTATCGATAAATTGGCAACTATATCCGTGGACCAAATGGGTTCGGCATATTAATAGGTAGTCGCAATAAAATAAAAACACAAAATTAATAATCACGAAACAAATACTAAAATAAAGTAAAAACAAAAAAATTTTTAAAAGTGTGTTCGTGTGCGATTTGCTGGTGTGACTGCAACGAACAACGATGAGCTGTTGGTCTTCTTCCTATCTCGTCAACGAGTGTTTGTGGTGTTATTAAGAGGTTGCAGCCTATGGGTGCTCAGGGAGTTAATAGGAAGTTACTCTCAGTGCACACCCCGGGGTGTTATTTGGGGTGTTTGTTGCCCTCCTTGTCATGTCCAATGCGCGATTCCACAAAATCCTGCTTAAACCCCTTGTATTATATTGGTCTACGGGAGTACTTGGGTCATCATGAAGTTACAAATTGGTTGTTTCTACTCAAACATTATAATTGGATTTAATTCAATAAAAGTATTAATAATTCTGAGTTAAAATTCAATAGTATTCTCATGTTTAAATTCTATATCTAGCTTTCGTAAACATTTTAATCTTTATAATAATTGAACACTTGTGCTATTCTGAATTCCATAGTCTAGACGATTTAATTTCAATTTATTTACTGTATAAGATACGCGAAAATCTTTGGTAATTCAAAAATATGACCTTCTTAGCTTCATTGCATATATATTCACACAAAGCATTTCTATATTGAATATTTAACTTCATTATGGTTAAGGGATTGCTTAGGTTTTTAATTCAAAACAACAAAACGTGCATATATGTAAATTTCGATATGCGACTGACGATCGGTGACATAGATATTCCGATAAGAATTAGATCAGGTCATCTGGGCGGCCAAATTATTTAAAACGGCGCTTGTTGCTTATGGCTCCGCGGCTGGGGTACTCTCAAAATCGTGGTCTAAAGATCTCCTTACCAGCCATTAAGGAGATTTTTAGACCACGATCGATCTTTTAATGCCTGGCGCTGGCCAAAATCACAAGCGCTCGCCGCTCTGTTGCTATCAGAAACTTCGGATGGCACTAAGATTTTTCCACGTTCTAACCACGTTCATTCCATCCGGTATCTCCCTAAAGATGGACCACGGATCGTTTTATAGCGGTAATGTGTTACGAAAGTCAGTACGGGATACCGCCGCTACATGTCGCTAGGTGGCGCTATTCTACAAAATTTGTCTGCACTATCCGTTACAACACCCCCTGCCAAGCCTTATCCCGCTAGGTTTACCTTGGAGGTCCTCAATGTCGTAGTATGACTGGTAAGCCGGTAAATTTCTTAGCCTACTGCGTAAGAAACATCGCGCAATCTTAATTTATAGCGCTCCCGATTCTTGGTATCCTGTCGTCGTGCAAGATCAACAGCCTTGTGATGGGCTAGTTCCACCGAGTCCTTTCTATCGAATGGCCCATCCCTCTATCTTGCAACACCTGCAGCGTTCTCAACAAAGCATATGTTCCACCCGACGTGACCATATGTTGGCCAAACACTATATAGTACGGCGATTTCCCAAGTGCTGAATGGGTAGCTGTCCTTAGAGCACATCGAATACTGCTTAAACGCGCATCCCAGTCTTTCTGACCAGCATCAACATACGAGCGCAGTGCTGTAATGATTGGTCAGTTCAATCGCTCAGACGCGTTTGCTTGCGGCGAATGGATAGCCGTTAACTTGTGGTTAATAGGATGCTCCCTCGGCAGCTTCTGAAACAGCTCTGCCTTAAATTGGAATCCATTTTAGATACTATAGTTTCAGGAACTTTACAAAAATGAAATAACTCTTCCTTTAGATATTTTACGATAACAGACTTTACCTACATAACAGCTTTATAAAAACAAACTTTCGATGTTACTACTGCGCGATCGAGGATATGGGCCAAGGAAATCCATATATATACGTTGAAAGAACCTTTGCGACTCTGGCATTAGTCCCAAGGGAGGTCTTAAAGGGCTATTTGATGCCTAGGTGGATTTACAAATATCGCAACTGCCTATATACGATTAAACGTTACCCACCAAACCAGGCCAGAAATAGTACCGTCGAATCCGCTGCAGTGTCTTGTGCACGTCACCGTGAGCTGCCAGAGGATAATCATGCGCATTTCTTAGAACGTCACCTAATAACTGCACTGGAACCCAAAGTTTCCAAACGTATACATCATGAAGTGGCTCACCATGCCCATACATGCTCTGATCGTAGGTAAAGTAAATTGTCCACGACCTTTATGTCTGGAAATTTACACTTTGTAATAGGCTGAAGTATTCAGGATCTCGAAAGTGTCCGGATGTGACATCTACTAACAGTCCATGGGACGCTTCAATACTTGCTAACTCGTCTTCGTTGATTCTGGAAAGAGCATCCGGGACTACGTTAAGCGATCCTCGGCGGTTCTGAATTAAATCTGAACGCTTGTAACTTAAGAGCTTACCTTGATCTGTGACAATAGAAAAGTCTTAAGGACGAACCCTCTTAGCACACTATAGCCGCCAGACACTCTTTTTCGGTCACCAACTAGTTTTTCTGTGCCTTGTTTAGCTTTTTGGAGACGAAAGCGTTCGGGTATTCGTCGCCCTCATCCGTCTTCTGGACCAATACGCCTCCTATATTACTTTTGCTAGCATCGCGGTGGATGTAGAAAATCGGGACTCCTAAGGACTGTCGCTGAACTTAGTTTGCGTTTCAGCTACAAAAATGTCTGATGTCCGTCTTCACTTATTGTAAACTTCCGTCTCGTTTTTAGGAAGTTGGTTAAAAGAGCAGATATTATCGCAAAATTCTCAATAAATTTGCGATACCAGCCTGCCAATCCGAAAAAGCTTCTCAAACTTTTTAGGGCCTTGGGTAACGGAAACTTCTCAATTGCCGTCACTTTTTCTGGGTCTGTGCGTATCACGCTCTCACCGATCAAATGACTTTTTTTGACGCTTATTGTCAGTCCCGCTACTCGGATGCAATCAGAGACAGTCTTTAGAACTCTGATATGGAAATCAAAGCTCTCAGACACCCACAGCAGATCATCAAGGTAAATGAAAACTTAATTTGATGACGTCCAAAATTACGAAAATTTGATCTAATAAAATATTATTTAAAAATAGATATCTTACCTATTACTTTTTGAAAGAAGTTTTTTACCCTTTATAGAAGAGTAAAATGGTATGCTAGAATCGTTGAAAAGTATGTAACATGCAGAAGGAAGCGTTTCCGACGATATAAAGTATATATATTCTTGATCAGGATCAATAGCCGAGTCGATCATGCCATATCCGTCCGTCTGTCCGTCCGTCTGTCTGTCCGTATGAACGCTGAGATCTCAGGAACTACAAAAGCTAGAAAGATTGAGATTGAGATTAAGCATGCACACTCCAGAGACTAACGCCCACAAATCGCCCAAAGCTCCCACGCCCACACTTTTGAAAAATATTTTTTAATTTTTTTTAATTTTTATTGTCAAAATTTTTTTAATTTGTCAAAAAACTTTATGCCACGCCCACTATAACGCCCACAAACCGCCCAAAGCTGCCACACCAACATTTTTGAAAAATGTTTTGATTTTTTTTTCATTTTTGTATTAGTCTTGTAAATTTCTATCGATTTGCCAAAAAACTTTTTGCCACGCCCACTCTAGCCCACAAACCGCCAAGACTCTCCTTCGCACTTCCACTAGCTGAGTAACGGGTATCAGATATTCGGAGAACTGGAATATTCTTGCGCCCTTTTTTAAGATATCAAATTAGAATATAACAAAATTATTCAACTGAATCTTCTTTGCATTTTATATATTGAAAATGTGCCATTTACATACTAGTAATTTCCTTAATAAATATACTATACAATTATAACATATAAAAAGTAAATTATTATACCTACTGTTTTTTAAAACATTAATTTTCAAAAAAAAAAAAAAAAAACTATAAATACATTTAAACAACAAATATTTCATGAAAATAATACAATGTAAAAAGTTAAAATAAATACAAACTGTTTATTGCAAAATTAATTTCTTGAGGCACAAAGTGCGGACATAAGCACCAAATAATCATTGTCTTCTTTTACATGTCGCAAGATGAATACTCTAATGACAATTATTCTAATATAAAAGTATTTTGTACATAGATTCGTTTATTATTATTTCTATGCTGTGTTCGAATAATTGTCATGTTAAGGCAATGCAAAACTAGAGTTTTCACGTAGTGGCAATTTATCAAATGTAATGTATTGTAACGAACTGATTTTGTTTGTCTGCTCGCTACGGAATACGTGCGGCTAGCTCAGTAGAGTTTGTGCGTTCGTCCCACCAAATTTATAGAATAACGTGATCACCCGGTTACCAGTAATAACACTCGCAGTTTCGTTCTCGGGTCTTTATTTGAGCTCAGTTTACAATGTACTTCAATTGTCCGGACGCCTCTGCTCTCTCGTCGTAGCGTCGGACCTTCGCCTGGTATTGCCGCTGACGCGCGAGAAGGAAGGTCGAGGGCTTAGGGAAGCGTCACCGTTCCCAGACTAGGGTGAACAATTGGTGGGCTCTCAAAGGCATACGCCTCGCTAGCCACAACCTCTTGTCCCTTGCTCTGTCCCGGCCGGTCCCGCCAGACGCTTGTTCAGTTCCTTCCGACGCACCGCGCTATCGCCCGGATACGCCGCAGTCCCTGTAGCAAGACGCCCAGTGAAAGACGAACGTTCCACCCTACCTTTTCTCTTCTGCCGGTGCGGTCGGACCTGGATGTCCTACTCGGCGGCCTGGTTCCACTGTCTTACCGCTTTCGTCGTCCTGGGTGGCGCGGACCTTCGTTGTTGGGCGCTCGTCGCGTGGGCTGAGAATTGTTGTCGTACGCAGACTCACGGAAGCTCACGGCTGTGATCCCCAAGGCAAAAGCCTGTGGAACAGCAACGCGTCAACCCCACGTCTGGTTCGGACTGGTGGCGCCGGTACCACGCCTGCTTGGATTGCACGGACACACCAGGCTATCGCCTGGCTCAAGCACGCGATCTCCTACACAGTCCACCGGGTCTACACCACAATCCCTGCCGCTTCCTCGGGTGCCCGCTTAGGTCTGGCCTCTCCTGTTGTTTGCCTCCTGGCTACTCGTGCTTCGTCGTTTGGACCTTAGCTACCTGCGTCTCAGTTCGGAGACCTTCTCGTCCCGAACGTCTTGACGTAGCGATCTTGCTCCTTGGTGACTATCACGGTCGTAGCTCCTCTGCTGACTTCGTTCTAACGTTGTTGACTCGTACACTTGCTTTCCTTGACTGTTCCTCTCGCTTCCAGCGCTCGGCCTGTTTATATAGGCCTCCTCTAACGGTTTATCCCTTTGGTCTCCAGTCTCCAGATCCAAAGTCCATGATTTTACCGTTGGGCCGGTCCAAAGTTCGATTTGTCCCGTTATTTGCCTCTGAACCTGCTGACTCTCCAAACTCTCTTTTCAGCAAGTCCGGAGTCTCCATCCTCTCTCTCTCCACTTCCCAAATCTCCAAAACTCTCTTCCTCTAGAGTCTCCAAACTCTCTTTCTCCAGTCCAGAGTCTCCAAACTCTCTTTCTCCAGATTTCGCACTGCCGTTACTACGCTTTGCCTTGTTGCGTAACTGGCAACGGCAGGCCCTCCTTACGCGATCACTATTCGCATTTGTGCGGAGTTTTAACTCCTCACATCTCCCCCTTTCTTCGGGAAAATTTAAAATCCAGGCCTGCGGTTACCGCGGAACACTTTTGGGATTCCGTCAACGCTCACAGCTCCGTCTCGAGTTCCACAGCGCCAATCTCTTTTGAGTATATTCCTCGTTCTTAATTTCAAACTTTGCCGCTCATTCGTACTTCCGTGATGCTTCTTCGTTCTACGCTCTTCTTCCCGCATTCCACATTTTCGTCTTCCCGTCATCTGGTCACACCATTTGCCGTTGATCGATTGTTACCGATAGATCCCGATAACTCCCGTTGGGGCGTAGTTGCCACTTGGTGACCCTGGTATTTCCGTAGTGTGACCCGTCATGTTCTGCTTTTTCTTCGGGATTTCACCTTCGGCATACACGTGAGTGCCCTATTTGGGTTTTATATATACATTTTCCTTCTCTTGTGTTTGCGCATGCTGACCTTTTGCTCTTCCTTGCTTTAGATGGCATCGACATGGACCCCTTTTCCTGGAGGCGGACCAGCACTTGCGGAAGGACTCTCTTTCCGGCCGCCCTTCGACCCACACGTGAGTTCCTGCCTGTGCTTTTCTTCTCTTTCACGTGCCCACTAACATTTACTCCTCTTCTCTTCCAGATTTCGCCCACATGAAATACTTTTGATATGATGTGAATCTGAATCTACATATACCTGAATATATCCTATGACTTGTGCGCGTTCGTGTGATCCGTCCTTTTAAATAATGTGCTACGTGTTTTTGTGTTTGCGTTTCTTATTATTTTTTTATTATTTTTAACTCCGGGCGGGATCAGCTACCTGGACATCGTTTACCAACCCAAACAATCGGATCCCAGTCGCCGCTACCCTTACTCGGAACCTTTCGTTTCCGCGGTGCAGGACCAGGCACCGGCGGCTACCTCGGCGCGTCCCGGATCACCGGCTCATCCACGATTCCCGCGGGCCATTCCGCCTCCGGAATCGGAGCCCATCGCTGGACCTCTGATGTAGACGCCGTCCGCACCCAGGACGGCCGGGATGCGAGGACACCCACCGCTGGAGCGGATGACTGACGCTGGAGTCCGGGCCTTGGGGTGTCCTTGGGTGACGGCCACACCCATGGCCCCTTCTCCAGCTCGGCCGCAGTATCCGGAGTTGGCGGAGCCCAACCGCCATGGACCGGCGCCTCTTCTTCTTTGGGCACTTCGGGGCCAACCGGCCATGTCCACGTGACGACCTGTTGCCGCCATCGTCTGCCTCCTTCGGTGTACTCCCGCACTTGGTGCGACATCCTGGCTTGCGGGGACGGAGGGTCCTTGTTTTCCACGGGGTCCTGGGGTTGGTGGAGCCGTGGGTGGACGGGCGGTCGGCACCGGGTTGGGTGGGGGGCTGGGTGGCCAGTGCCGTGGCCGGGGCGTAGGTGGGATCCTCGCCGACGCCATGGGTGACGGGGGTGGGGACGGCTCCGGGGTCTCTTCCTTCATCACTTCCTCCGAGTGTATGTACCGCGGAGTGGCGGGTATCTCTCTCCCTTTGCCACCGGCTTCTCCCTCCTCGTGCCATGCGACCAGCTCCCATGCCGCGCACTCCTCCTTCTCTGCCCTTTCGAGCTCCTGGAGCCACCTTCTCTCCTCCTCCTCCTTGGTCCTCGACCTCTGCAGGATTTCGTGCATGGCCGCCATGGCAGCCCGCACTCGTCCCTCGCTGCCATCCGTTCCGGATGCGGGGCTCCCCTGGCCGCCGCTCGGTCGGCCTCCAGTCTCCGCATCTTCACGATGGCGTTTGCCATAGCTGCTGACGTCCCCCCGCTTCCTCTAGGGCTCTGCCTCGCCTCCTCGAACACAGGCGCGGTCCCCGGAAGGATCCGGTTATCGGCTCCGCTCCTGGCCCTCTTCAGCCGCCAGGTCCTCATCTCTTTCTTCGGGTCCTCCTCACACTCCAGCTCGCTTTCGTCCGACGTGACTACTGGCTCCGGGTCCTCTCCCCGATCGTCCTCGGCACCACGCCTCGGAGCTCGGGTGGGCCGAGGGTTAGGCATACGCCTACCCCCCGACCGTCCTTGCCCCTCGACGGGTCCTTCGACCCTCTGACCCATAGTGCCCAGCCTCCTCGTGTGGTGCATTTCGGCAGTTGCGCTCATCTTAATTGTCGAACTTCTTGTGACTTGAGCCCTTCGCTCGGCTCTCCATTACACCTCGGTTTCGCCGCTCCCTTTTAGACCTTTACCGTTATGTCCCACGGCGGCCTACGTCGGCGTCGATCTCTTCCCACCTTCTATCTGCTCTCTGGTGTTGGTTCTTCGGGCCCGGGCTTTAGTCTGACTTTGTCGGTCTCCGACTACAGACGCTCGTTCTTACGGTACTGTTTCCTTGACTCTCGTACCGTCTCTCCTCTTTCTTCGGGACATTCAACGAGCTTATTGCCCGGTTGCCTAGCCTTTTTGTCTTTCAGTCCTGGACCCGTAGTCTGTTTCATCCTTTCATCCCAATTCCTCTGGTCCTGTCCGGCAAACTGCGATATCATTGTCTTCACAGTGCGGTTTGCTCTCTCTGTCGGATTCTCCTGTGGGTATACCCCCGTATACCGGTGCCGTAAACTGCTGCTTTATCCCCATGTCGTTGAGAAACTTCTTAAAAGCCCGGCTCGTGAACTGCACGCCGTTGTCCGTGATCACCACCTTCGGTACTCCAAATCGTGAGACTATGCGTTCCCTGAACGCTTTCTGCAACGTTTCCGCCGTGGCTGTTCGCAAAGGCACCAACTCCGTCCACTTCGAAAACCTGTCGATCAGTACCAACAACATACTGTTTCCGTGTTTCGACCTCGGTAGTGGTCCGACGAAATCGGCGCACACTGTCGCAAAATGTTCCTCCGGGATCTGTGTCAACATCATTCCCGCCGCCTGCCGCTGATTCGGTTTAAACCTGGCGCAGTCCTCGCACTTCCGCCCTTGCGTCTCTCTGCATTCCTGGCCAGTAGTACCGGGCTGCAAGCCGTGGTTTTCGCGTAAGACAGTTTCTCTCACCTGCTGCGGGCAGCTTCCAGGTCAATACATCTTCATTCCCTGCTCTATGCGGAATCTGCCTGTAAAGGGTGCTACCCTCCCACACGTAGTCTGGGAACTTTTGAGGCTGTGCTTTTAGTTTTTCTCGCATTTCCTTGATCCAGCTGCACTCTGATTCGGCCCCCTTGTCCTGCGTTCTTCTCAGCATATCGGGTTCTGCTGAGACCGACTCTGGCAGTGGCTGCCTCGACAATACGTCTGCTACCACGTTCAACCGGCCTTTCCTGTATGCTACCTCGAAGTCATACTGCTGCAGCTCCAACGCCCATCTGGCAATTCTTCCCGAAGGGCTTTCTATGCTGTTCAGCCACTTCAGCGCCGTATGATCCGTCACCATTTTAAAGTGGTATCCCTCAAGGTACGGCCTTAGCTTCCGAATAGCTTACACAATTGCCAAGCACTCCTTCTCCGTTGTCGAGTAGTTCTTCTCGGCTCCGTTTAGGGTCCGGCTGGAGTATGAAATGATCCTTTCGCCATCTTCTGTGTCCTGCGTGAGGATTGCCCCAATCCCGTAGTCACTGGCGTCCGTTTGCAGGATGAACGTTCTCCCGAAGTCGGGGCACGCCAAGACTGGGTCGGTATCCAATCTGGCTTTTACCTCTTTGAAGGCTTGCTGGTGGTCCTGTGACCATGTCCACTTGGTACCCTTGCGGAGGAGGTCGTTGAGTGGCCTTACGATGCGCGCGAAGTCAGGCACGAAACGTCGGTACCACGATGCGACTCCAAGGTATTTCCTCAGTTCTCGGACCGATGACGGTGGTTCTAGCTAGGCTATCGCTGCTACCTTCTCTGGGTCCGTGCCTATCCCTTGGCTTGTGACGCGGTGCCCTAGGTACAGAAGTTCTTGTTTGAAGAACTGGCATTTTTCGGGGTTTATTTTCAGGTTCGCTTTCTTCAAGCGACTGAATACCTCCCTGAGGTTTCTCTTGTGTTCCTCTAGGGTGCGGCCAATCACGATGATGTCATCTTGATACGCAAATGCATGCGGCGACATTTCCGGTCCAATCACCTGATCCAGGGCCCGTTGAAATGTGGCCGACGCGGAGTGTAACCCAAATGGCATCACCTTCCATTGGAACAGCCCTTTCCCTGGGACCGAAAAGGCCGTGAAGCCCCGGCTTGATTCTTCCAGTGGTATTTACCAATACCCATCCTTTAGGTCCAGGCTGCTTATAAATCGCGCCTCCCTTAGTTGATCGACGATGTAGTTTATCCGTGGCATCGGGTAGGCATCCTTTATGGATTTCGCGTTTATCTGCCTGAAGTCCACGCATAGTCTCCATTTTCCCGTTTTCTTCTTCACCATGACTATGGGTGAGCTGTACGGGCTCCTTGAATACTCTATCATCCCCATCTCCAGCAGTTCGTCCACATTCGCGTTGATCTCCCCTTGAATCTTGGGGTAGTATCTCTGCTTAATTGGTTTATCGTCCTTCATGGTTATCGTGTGCTCGGCTATACTCGATGTTCCGGTCATGGCTTGAAACTTCGCGAGCTCTGTTTCCAGGAATTTGTTCACGTCGTCCTCTTCGCCGTCCTTTTGGACTAATGCGACCGACAACTTCTCCTCGAGCCACCCGTTGTGTCTGCCTCTGGCCGGTATTCGCATTTCATGCACGGCGCACTTGATCTCGGCCCCGACTTGCGTGAGGAAATTCCACCTCAGCACCAACGCATCCACTATCCCTGGTAATATTAGCAGGCTCATGATGAGTCGCCTGTTGCCGAACTCCACTCCTATTTCGAGCTTTGCGTTGATTTCGCCACACCTTCCATCTGCCAACCTAACCTGCCGTCGTATCCTTGTAATCGCTCCATGGGCAGCCAGCTTGTCCGCCAGCTCTTCACTTATGAAGCTTGCTGTTGCACCGGTGTCGATCGTGGCCTTGTACGTGTCCCCACCGATCGTTACCGCTGCGGACAACTGCTGCTCCTCCGCGATTAGTTTTCCGGTTAGGGGGCATCTTGCGACCCCGGCTCGTCTCTCTGCGGCTGGGATCGCTGGCCATTTCCCGCAGCATTCTGTGCTTCGGACTCCTATTTTCCCGCACATCCAGCAGAACAGCAGCCTCTGTTTTCGGCAGCCTCTTGCCCAATGGTCGTGTCCGCCGCACCTGCGACACGCTTCCTGTGGATTGGCAATATGGGTTGGGTTCTGACCCGGGTTGCCCTCTGACGTTGTTCCAGTGTGTCTCTGTGTGGTGACTGGCGGCCTCCATTGGGTCGTGTTTTGTCGCCTGGCCTGGACCGGGGTATATTGCGCCCACTGTTCCCGGGTATGAGTGCCTGGATCTCCTGAGTCCTCACACCTTCTGCACGTGACGTGTGTTGCGGCCGGGGCTTTGTTGCGGCTGTATTTGTGCTCTTCCGCAAATGCCTCCCGTTCCCTGTGCAGTTCCTCGTATTCATCTGCCAGGATCATGAGAGCCTCTAGGTCGTCCACGTGGTAGGATCTCAACGCTATTCGGAGGTCTGGCGTGCAGTTCTCCTTGATGAGCTCCAGCGTTTCATTCTTCCCATACCCAAGGGGTCTTATCAGGGTCTGCATCTCGACCATGTAGTCCTTGAATGCCTCCCTGAACCCTTGCTTCCTTTGTCTCGCATTGTCCGCGAGCTTCGTGAAATATCCCCTGGGCAGGAAATACGTCTGGAAACTGTCTATGAACTCGGCCCAAGTCCTCCAGTGCTTGTTGTTGGCTATGTACCACTTCAGAGCCTTTCCCTGCATTAATTCCGGCATGGCTCGGGGAATCATGTTCAGGTCCAAACCGTATGTGTTTGCGGACCATTCCACCTGCTCCAGGAATTCGAGGGGTTTTTCTTCTCCGTCAAAACGAAAAGATCATTCTCTAACTTGCTTCGCCGCTTTTGCGTAGTCCGGCTGGCTGGGCCTGGGTCTTTCTGTACTTGGCCTCCTTTCCCTGCTCGTCTCCCTCCGCTGCCCTTCCCGCTGCATCTCCTCCATGCTCAGACTTGCGATGAGGTCTTCGCCCTCGGGGTTCGTAAGCTTTATGCTTGGACCTGGTCTGTCTGGATATGTTGCCTCCAATTCTGTCCAGACTGCTGCGAGCTTTGGGTCGTTCACTGTCTCTGCGTAGTACTCCGATAGGGCTTTCCGCATGTCCTCTGTCCTTCCGGACGGTAGATCCAACTTCTACCCATACTGCTTTATTTGTGTTTACTGCCGGGATAATCACGATATTTGGGCGCCATATGTAACGAACTGATTTTGTTTGTCTGCTCGCTACGGAATACGTGCGGCTAGCTCAGTAGAGTTTGTGCGTTCGTCCCACCAAATTTATAGAATAACGTGATCACCCGGTTACCAGTAATAACACTCGCAGTTTCGTTCTCGGGTCTTTATTTGAGCTCAGTTTACAATGTACTTCAATTGTCCGGACGCCTCTGCTCTCTCGTCGTAGCGTCGGACCTTCGCCTGGTATTGCCGCTGACGCGCGAGAAGGAAGGTCGAGGGCTTAGGGAAGCGTCACCGTTCCCAGACTAGGGTGAACAATTGGTGGGCTCTCAAAGGCATACGCCTCGCTAGCCACAACCTCTTGTCCCTTGCTCTGTCCCGGCCGGTCCCACCAGACGCTTGTTCAGTTCCTTCCGACGCACCGCGCTATCGCCCGGATACGTCGCAGTCCCTGTAGCAAGACGCCCAGTGAAAGACGAACGTTCCACCCTACCTTTTCTCTTCTGCCGGTGCGGTCGGACCTGGATGTCCTGCTCGGCGGCCTGGTTCCACTGTCTTACCGCTTTCGTCGTCCTGGGTGGCGCGGACCTTCGTTGTTGGGCGCTCGTCGCGTGTGCTGAGAATTGTTGTCGTGCGCAGACTCACGGAAGCTCACGGATGAGATCCCCAAGGCAAACGCCTGTGGAACAGCAACGCGTCAACCCCACGTCTGGTTCGGACTGGTGGCGCCGGTACCACGCCTGCTTGGATTGCACGGACACACCAGGCTATCGCCTGGTTCAAGCACGCGATCTCCTACACAGTCCACCGGGTCTACACCACAATCCCTGCCGCTTCCTCAGGTGCCCGCTTAAGTCTGGCCTCTCCTGTTGTTTGCCTCCTGGCTACTCGTGCTTCGTCGTTTGGACCTTAGCTACCTGCGTCTCAGTTCGGAGACCTTCTCGTCCCGAACGTCTTGACGTAGCGATCTTGCTCCTTGGTGACTATCACGGTCGTAGCTCCTCTGCTGACTTCGTTCTAACGTTGTTGACTCGTACACTTGCTTTCCTTGACTGTCGGTCCTGCTTCCAGCGCTCGGCCTGTTTATATAGGCCTCCTCTAACGAATTATCCCTTTGGTCTCCAGTCTCCGGATCCAAAGTCTATGATTTTACCGTTGGCCCGGTCCAAAGTTCGATTTGTCCCGTTATTTGCCTTTGAGCCTGCTGACTCTTCAAACTCTCTTTTCAGCAAGTCCGGAGTCTCCATCCTCTCTCTCTCCACTTCCCGAGTCTCCAAACTCTCTTCCTCTAGAGTCTCCAAACTCTCTTTCTCCAGATTTCGCACTGCCGTTACTAACTGGCAACGGCAGGCCCTCCTTATGCGATCACTATTCGCATTTGTGCGGAGTTTTAACTCCTCACAGTATGTATATTTAAATTCAAATATAACGACATATTTTGTTACTTTTTACTTGCTTATTTCGTGTGGCATATTCTTTGAATACGCATTCTCTACTACTTGGAAGCGTGGCAGATAACTGTAAAAGTTTCTTTCGAACGTAGTCTGGCCGCGGTTGGGAGCGAGAGAGAGATAGATATATTCCCGCTAAGAATGGGACTAACCAGGAATTGAGAAAAATGCCATTATGTGTGTTGGTATTGATGTGTGTGGAGTAAAATAAGTCTCCATGGTGCGTTGGTATCGCGGGTAGACTTAGGTTCTACGCATTATTGCAACTCCGGTACTGGTCACTGAGTTTTGAATCGCAAAGGAAGATAGACATGCGTCGCTCCCGTGCCAGACTCGGTAGAAAGTGACGTAGACCATAATGCTGATCCGATTCCGACATCAAAAGTGGGATCGCTAACTCCAACATTCAATAATGAAAATAATTAGCTGACAATTTTGGAGTCGCAAAATCGCCATAATTCTGAACTGCTAAAACAAGTGCAACACTCACAAAGTGCTCTACGGTGGAAAACGTATTGTTCTGGCATAACATGGACTCAGTTCCGTCCTTAAGCCTGTTGGAACTTTATTGCAATCTGGTGAGTCGTTCCAATTTTGTTTCGATTCCGGAGCTGAATGCTCACTGATCAAGGAAGCCGCCTCGCAGAGACTGTCTGGAACTAGGTTAAGCTCTAACCTAGCGTCAAGTATGACGCTCTGATTGGTAGAGATATTTTGAGCCAGGGAATCGGCCTGACAATTACATCAAAGGCTCTTACTATGTTTAACGAAAAATCTATATTACCTATTAACGTTTCTGAATGCAACGCTGATCTGGCTAATGTTGACACCGACGTGCATGGATCTGATAGAGACCAATTGTTATTAATATTGCAAGAGTATGCGGGTTCATTTATTAGTGGCATACCACAAAGCCGTGTGACTACAGGACAGCTAGAAATTCGCTTGATCGACCAAAATAAGGCGGTTCAAAAGCGCCCTATTAGGTTGAGTGTAGAGGAAAAAGAAAAAGTTCGGCATCTAATTCAACAGCTGTCAGAATCAAACATTAAAAGACCTAGTTACTCCTCCTTTGCTAGCCCTATGGTGCTTGCTCAAAAAAAAATGGTACAGACCGCCTCTGTGCGGTTTATAGGGAGCTTAATGCAAACACAGTCTCTGAGAAATATCCATTGCCGCTTTTTTCAGATCAGATTGCTAGGCTGAGTGGTGCCAGGTTTTTCAGTTGTATAGACATGGCAAGCGGGTTTCACCAGATCCCAATTCACCCGAATTCAATTGAGCGCACGGCGTTCGTTACAGAAGGCCAATTTGAATATTTGACTATGCCATTCGGACATAAAATTGCCCCTGCTGTGTTCCAAAGAGCCATTAAGCCATTTTCACAACTGCTGAAACCTCTTTACGCCCTAACTTCAAAAAGCAAATCATTTGTTTGGGAATTGGAGCATGAGCAAATACGGCAACAAGTAATATCGATTTTGACTAATGAACCTGTTCTCACTATATTCGACCCACAATTTGCTATCGAGCTTTACACTGATGATAGTGCCGATGGCAATGGCGCTATTTTGTTGCACCGAATTGAAAAGAAGCCCCGAGTTATCGAATATTTTAGCAAGGCGACATCATCAGCAGAATCGCGTTACCATTCATACGAACTGGAGACTCTTGCGGTATACAACACCATAAAACACTTCTGTCATTACTTGCATGGCCATCATTTCGTTGTGTTCACATTACAAAAATAGAGTTAACTCCCAGGCTCCATAGGTGGTGGTCGTACATGCAAAGCTTCCATTTTGATATTGAGTATAGACCTGGTGAGCGTATGGTACATGTTGACTTTCTGTCCCGGAATCCAGTTCCAGAAAGTGTTAAGGATTCTGCAGGTATAGTTGAAAAGCATATCAATCTGACAGAAATATCTGATGGCTGGTTGTTGGCTGAACAGCAAAGAGACGTAGAAACTGCTTCTATTGTTTCTAAATTACGTAACGACGAAATGTCCGGAGATTTGGCTAGATTTGGGACTCTGTATAGGAAAATCCAAAGAAACCGAAAGTCTCGTTGTCTGCCTATAATCCCAAAGGCATTTAGATGGTCCGCTGTCAACAATGTCCACGAGTCAATACGAGTTTTATTGGTTTGATAAAATGTCCAAATATGTTCGCAAATTCGTGGACAATTGTATTACTTGCAGGTTATCAAAGCCTCCGTCTGGCAAAATACAAGCCGAACTGCATCCCATTCCTAAGATTGACATCCCGTGGCATACAGTTCATGTCGACGTTCCGGGAAAGCTTAGCGGCAAGAATGATCAGAAGGAATATATAATTGTGCTTATAGACGCTTTTACCCAATTAGTCTATTTCCCATACTGTAAAGCTAGACACTATAAATTGCATTAAGGCAGTAAGGTCTTTAATATTTTTATTTGGTGTTCCTTCTCGATTGATCGCTGATCAAGGTCGTAGTTTTGCTAGTACAGCGTTTCGTGATTTCTGCTCAGCACAGAAACTAGAGTTGCATTTAATCGCCACAGGTGCTAGTCGTGAAAATGGCCAAGTAGATCGAGTCATGAGTACATTCAAGTCCATGCTAACTGCGGTTGAAACTGGCCAAGGATCTTGGCAGGATATTTTATGTGAAATTCAACTGGCTCTTAATAGCACGGCGAATAGAGTTACTAAAGTTAGCCCATTAGAAATACTTATTGGCAAAGAAGCGAGGCCGTTTGGTCTTATACCTATCGTAGATAATGAAATTACTGTCGATAAAGAAAGATTCGACAATAATAAAGCTACTGTTGTGAGACACAAGGTTGGTGACCATGTTCTTCTTAAAATAAAGAGCGGCACCAGACGAAACTAGATCCCAAGTTTAAAGGTCCATTTTTGGTGGCCAAAGTACTACCAGGAGATAGATATAAGCTCAAAGCATTGAACAATAATCGAACTTATAAATATTCTCATGAATTTTTGCGACAAATGCCTGAGAAGGGGATTACCACAGAATTAGAAGATGAAGGTGCAGACAGGACGCTATGGATCAAGCCAGTGAGGGCTGTGATCTTGAAATTGATTAAGATTTTGTAAGCCTTTGGATCGGTTCGGGAAACGCCTTCTCTTCAGATGGGTGCCCGGGTTATGTGGTTCGCCATTTGGTTGCAGATAAGTTCGAATTCCGGACACGATTGCTGGTGATGGTTAGTTGACCAGTGAGGGCTGTGATCTTGAAATTGATTAAGATTTTGTATGCCTTCGGATCGGTTCGGGAAACGCTTTCTCTTCAGATTGGTGCCCGGGTTATGTGGTTCGCCATTTGGTTGCAGATTAGTTCGAATTCCGGACACGATTGCTGGTGATGGTTAGTTGGCCGGCTTATAGATTGCCCCAACTGTGTGCCATGTATGTTGGCTGGGCTGTCGTATTTTAAGCTGTGTGCTAGGCTAATAAGAATATGGACAGGCTGGTTTGATAAACTGAGCGCTAGTGGAAGAAATGAATGTATTGGATTAAGGATCCGGATCTCATGGCTTAAAATTCAATGATAAACTAAGAAACGAAACGAAAGAAATGTATCAATAACTTTTATAATGAATAGATAAAATAAAACTAATAATAATGTTAATGAATTAAGGAAAGAAAACGTGTAATGAATTGTAAACACACGAGCACCTGCGCGAGGTCAGGAAGGCAGATTTATTTTTAATTGCAAATATAACGACATTTTCTGTTACATTGAATTTGCTTATTTCGTGTTGCATATTCTTTGAATACGCATTCTCTACTTGTTGGAAGCGTGGCAGATAACTGCCGAGAGAGATAGATATATTCCCGTTAAGAATGGGACTAACCAGGAATTGAGAAAAATGCCATTATGTGAGTTGGTATTGATGTGTGTAGAGTAAAATAAGTCTCCAAGGTGCGTTGGTATTGCGGGTAGACTTAGGTTCTACGCATTATTGCAACTCCGGTACTGGTCACTGAGTTTTGAATCGCAAAGGAAGATAGACACGCCTTGCTCCCGTGCCAGAAAACGTTGCGCCGACTCGGTAGAAAGTGACGTAGTCCATATTGCTGATCCGATTTCGACATCAGAAGTGGGATCGCCTACTCCAACTTTCAATAATGAAAATAATTTGCTGACAATTTTGGAGTCTCAAAATCGCCATTTTTCTGAGCTGCTAAAACAAGTGCAACACTCACAAAGAGATCCAAAAAACTCAAATGCTGTCGTATTGCCAAAGTTTAATCCTGAACGCACAGGTTCAAACGCTCAATCCTGGTGCTCTACGTTGGACTACATATTGTCCGAAAACCAACTGGACGGCAGCGCTCTTGTGATGGCCCTCAGCAAGTCGCTGGAAGGGAGCGCGTCTCATTGGGTGTATCAGACGTGCTTTCCTGGCATAACATGGACTCAGTTCCGAGAATTGTTTCTGCAACATTTTGTGGGAACAGGGACATTAGCTGCAGCAGTTATGAATCTGATAAATGTATGCCCTGCAGAAGGAGAGTGCTTGTCATTATATGGAAGCCGAATGGTTACTTTGCTTATGGCCAGGTGGAAGTCGCTAAGTGTAGAACAAATTGCAGTCTCCGTTGCGCTGGCGCATGCAGCTGGAAATGACCGGCGTTTGAGGCGTTAAGTTTTTACCACAAACATCAATTATCGGAACGAGTTGCACCAAGAACGAAAATAAATTTCGTTTGACGCTAGGCCGAGCCAGCATCCCAACGACAATACATCAGCGCCGCCAAGAGAACGATTCAAGGTCTATTCTCATATCAGATGTCATAATTGCGGAAAAGCTGTCCATAAAAATGCGGAATGTCGCTCAAAGACAGTAACAGCTCATACTCAGCAACCCGGCAAACAACACTCTGATTACATGGGAGGAAGAGACCGGTCTACTGTGACCTGCTACAAGTGCGGAAAAGATGGACATGTTTCTACAGTGTGTCCTTATCGTCAGGAGCGTTCGTCATCTAGCAAAACCAACATTGTAAAAGAAGTCAACATTTGTACCGTCCTTGAGCCCGTTGGAACTGTATTGCAATATGGTGAGTCGTTCCAATTTTGTTTCGATTCCGGAGCTGAATGCTCACTCATCAAGGAAGCCGCCTCGCAGAGACTGTCTGGAACTAGGTTAAGCAGCGTAGTCATTTTAAAGGGTATCGGTAGTAATAATGTTTGTAGCACATTACAGATATTCCCAAATGTTGTGATTTGTAAACGTTCATTTGAAATATTGTTTCATGTAGTGTTAGACGAATACATCAAGTATGACGCTCTGATTGGTAGAGATATTTTGAGCCAGGGAATCGGCGTGACAATTACATCAAATGCTCTTACTATGTTTAGACTATTAAAGTTTCTGAATGCAAGCCTGATCTGGCTAATGTTGACACCGACGTGCATGGATCTGATAGAGACCAATTGTTATCAATATTGCAAGAGTATGCGGGTTCATTTATTAGTGGCATACCACAAAGCCGTGTGACTACAGGACAGCTAGAAATTCGCTTGATCGACCAAAATAAGACGGTTCAAAGGCGCCCGTATAGTTTGAGTGTAGAGGAAAAAGAAAAAGTTCGGCATCTAATTCAACAGCTGTCAGAATCAAACATTAAAAGACCTAGTTACTCCTCCTTTGCTAGCCCTATGTTGCTTTCTCGAAAAAAAATGGTACAGACCGCCTCTAGGGAGCTTAATGCAAATACAGTGTCTGAGAAATATCCATTGCCGCTTATGTCAGATAAAATTGCTATGCTGAGTAGGCAGTTGTATAGACATGGCAAGCGGGTTTCACCAGATCCCAATTCACCCGAATGCAGTTTAGCGCAATGCGTTCATTACAGAAGGCCAATTTGAATATTTTACTATGACCTAAAAATGCCATTGCTGTGTTCCAAAGAGCCTTTAATCGTGACTTTGGTGATCTTACCCATTAATACGCCATTGTCTACATGGACGACGTAATGATAGTCCCACATACTAAGGAAGAGGCTCTTGACACCCTACGAGTAGTATTGCAAACACTTACCCAAGCAGGATTTTCTTTTAATGTTGCAAAATGCTTATTTCTCAAGTCTTGTGTAGAGTATTTAGGTTTTGAAGTTTGAGAAGGTAAGATTCGACCAAACCCTAGAAAAATTCAAGCCCTTGCACAGTAGTTGCGCCCATAGGCCAAAAATGAAAAAAAAAATGTTTCTAAATATTTACGAAAAGTAACTAGATTGTCTCTAAAATGTCCAAATATTTGTATGGCAAAACCGTTTTGTCTTAACTCTAACGGGACATTCTAAAAATATAGTGTAAAGGGAGAACAACTGTTCATTTTTGAAGCACAGCGGAGTTTTGATTGTTTTTCGTCGCAACAAAAGTGAATTTCAAAGTGGTCAAACGTGCGATTGATAGGTCAAATTTTAATTATTTAAAATGAATTATACCTTTTTTGTGTATTATGTGAATGTAATTTTCCTAGTTTAAGTAAACTAAACTAAACAAGAGTGCTAAAACTGTATTTGTCAATGTTTTAAGGAAATAAAAATCGTAAGTCTAGCTGCAAATATTTGCAAACATACGTGTAAACAATAATAAACTCAAGCTGTCTTGCAGTCTTCAGGGTCAAGTTTTCGCCGTATTTTGCTGCTTGTCCTATGTTACGCGTTAAAAATAAAGTGTTTTTAAAATGGAATCATTTAATTGTACAATTAAAGGTATTTACTGTAACTTTTTGCAGTGTTAGAGTTTCTGACGTGTTGTTTTAGTTTGTTAAATGATTGTGAAACCTGTGTCTTTTTAAGTATTAAGTGTTAAGTGAACTAATTTTTCACTTAGAGTTTCAAAAGTGATGGGCACCTGATAGCAGGATGAAATTAATTTTAAAATATTGGTCAATGTTTATAGATAATGTTTTAAAAAATTTCAGCTGCAGAACTTTGCAGATGTCTGAGTTATCTTACACAAAAGAATATACACGGGCCTGACATAACTGAAAATGCTCTCATATCGATCGGCGAGTTGTCAGAGGAAGCTGCTGAATCCAAAAATAAGGATACAAAAAAATTTCGACAACAAACAGCGAAAATTGCCACCTAAACACAAATCAATTTAAAAAATATCTGTTTGTTATTGTAACATTATTATACCCGTAACTCGTACAGTAAAAGGGTATACTAGATTCGTTGAAAAGTATGTAACAGGCAGAAGGAAGCGTTTCCGACCATATAAAGTATATATACTTTATCAGGATAGCCCTGTGTACATCACTTGTAGAAGTGTTTGGGCGAGACTGGACTGGCTATTGGCTGTGTGCTGCACAATAGATTTTGGCGACGAGCGAGCGTGCATAAAAAGAGAGAAGTCAACCGTCTTGGTAGAATATTCCTAGTACACAGACGATATTAATTGTGAAACGACCACAAGTAGAACGATGGCGCCAACGAAGGAAACGGGGCTCGATGCTCGAGGTGCTAAGAATACTGAAGCAACTGACGCTTCGACATATATTATATATATTATCGTATAAAGACCTTATAAACAGTTTGTATGATATTTCTAAATATTATTCATCAAATGTTCCGACCACCGTTATCTTTCGAGAAAGTTGAGGACATATTAAGGTGCATACCCTTGAACTAAAATCTCACCCCACCCTTACGACCATCCTTATGACAGCTTGCTCGCGCAGGTTCACCCCTTCCAAGATTGCTTGTGCGCGAAGGTGCGCAATTGTAATTTTAAGAGTTTTTATGAAAAGGCGTATTTTTATACCTGTTACTCGTAGAGTAAATGGGTATACTAGATTCGTTGAAAAGTATGTATGATGGAAGTGTTCTTGATCAGGATTAAAATAACCAAGTCGATCTGGCCATGTCCGTCTGTCTGTCCGTCCGTATGAACGTCGATCTCAGAAACTATAAAAGCTAGAAATTGAGCATGCAGACTCCATAGGCGCAGCGCAAGTTTGTTGACCCATGTTGCCATGTTGCTAATTGTAATATTTTTGCTATTTTTTCACATTATTATTAGTCTTATCTTATTTTATATCGAATTCCGCCTTTTCAGTAGAAAACGGTAAAAAAAGAATTTTGCAGATTTCCTTTGAGCTAAGAAATTAAGGGCTTCGCACTAAAAATCTTTCTTTTACAAAAAAGATGTATAATTTTTGTGTTGTTAGTTTCCCGTGGATAGATGCAATTCGTAACTATAAACAGCCAAAGACACTATTTAATGTAAGTCAAGTTACTTTTAAGTAATCAAATTAATATCCAATGGTTAACTCTCCACCACTACTTAGCAAGAATAGGTAAAGAGATTCCATAGAACCTTGGTAGAGATCAAGCGGTGTCTGAAGATCGAAAAAGGTATTGAGAACGCAGTCGAACTTTAACTCCTTCCAGCTATAGAATATAGGAAAACTATTCATCCATTTACAAAAAAAAACCTATTGGCATAATTCATTCATCAACCATAGAACTTGACGGGAAAATTAGGTATAAAGTATTAAATGCATAAAGTGTTCCGCTAAAAAGATTAAACAAGGCAGAACAGAAATTTCATTATGAGAGAACAGGTCATTGTTAAATCGAACAAAAGAGTAGGAAATAAACTGACGACCCTGTACACTGAAGAAAAAAGGAAGCGGACTGAGCCACCACAGTCCCAATAAAAGGAATGGTGATTAATGAAGACAATTTAAGGTAACTATAAAAGAACTATATTTTTGCTTTTTTCTTTATTGAATAATACATAATATTACTGACTACGCTACCTCGAACTGCGAACTCTAGTTTACATATGTAGCATATAGATTGCTGTTTGATAAAAGTGACAGTGTAGAAATTTGACAATACTTGTATACTTTTCAGGAATAAGTACAGTTAAAGAAAACTTACACTTGCCGAATCAAATGATGTAGGTATTCGTTGAAAAGTATTTAACAGGCAGAAGGAAGCGTTTCCGACCATATAAAGAATATATATTCTTGATCGGGATCAATAGCCAAGTCGATCTGGCCATGTCCGTCTGTCCGTATGAACGTCGAAATCTCAGGAACTACAAAAGCTAGTTGAAATAAGGCATACAGACTCCAGAGACATAGAAGCATCTGTGAGGGCGGTTTTAAACCATTTTCAAGTATTTGATTTATTATCTAAAACGATAACTAAAGCGATTCCAGGTAATTGATGGGCAGCATTACCATTTTTGTCTATGATAAGTGATTAACATTTCCTAACGCGAGATCACCCGAAATGCAACTCTGCTGCTGTTAAAAGCTTACCGCCTTTATTGTCGCCGTCTGTTCGGTCTCTTGTTATAATGATCTGAATGAAGAAAGACGTATAACGTAGTGCTTGTGCAAATCTAATTAAACCCACGTGTTTAATAAGTCACGTGCAAATCGAAAAGACTAGCTGAAGCACCGATTCAGACAGAATCTGGTGATTCTTATATTCAACTGAATCATGTATGTGGATTCTGTACAGTTTGGGATCAGCCTTCAAATTAAGGTTATCAATAGACACTGGCATTAAATTTCAAATCTGGACACAGTCCGGTGATATCTAGCGCATCACGCGTCTAGCACCCCACGCAGCTGCGACTGTGGCGCGGACGATGCTACCATCTTCAACAGGAGCAACTAGGAGACCCCTGGCCGCATTCCACGTGCGGATCTCCAAGCGGACGCCGCATTCCACGTGCGGATCATCAGCGGATCACCATCCGGACTCTGCATTCCACGTGCGGATCTCCACTCGAACGCCGCATTTCACGTGCGGATCTCCAAGCGGACGCCGCATTCCACGTGCGGATCATCAGCGGATCACCTTCCGAACTCTGCATTCCACGTGCGGATCTCCACTCGAACGCCGCATTCCACGTGCGGATCTCCAAGCGGACGCCGCATTCCATGTGCGGATCATCAGCGGATCACCTTCCGAACTCTGCATTCCACGTGCGGATTATCAAATCGTTATCCGCCTTCACGTGCGCATCATCTTTACGGAATCTGCAAAAGTCGCGCTGATCACAACACCCCCTGAAATGTGTCTCCGACATGTGATCAACTGAACAAAGCTCTGTTTCGTTCAGAATAATTAAAATGTTTAAATTCAATTAAATTTTGGTAGCATTCGGTTTAAGGTTAAAGGTTGTTTGTTGAATAGTAGATGTAGCTTTAACGTGTACATATTGTTGGACTTCGAGCCTGTAGAGAGCATTTGTACATAAAATCACTATTAACGCATAAATCAACCTAACATCGGACGTCATCAGGCCTGCTGACTTCGTGGGATCTTTCGTAAGTACGGCATAGTCGCGATTATTATTATGTTTCCTCCAGAAACTCGCGTCCGACAATTTACACGTAGCTTAAATATTAAGCGAATTAAGCGATTCGAATAAATTTTGGTATAGGAGCGATAGTTTTGAAGCAACGATTTAAATTGGAAATTCAATGAAGAACACTTTTATTTTATTTTTATTATTACTAAGTTTCTCGAATGTATTAAACGATTAATAATTAAATGGAGATTATCACAACAGAGATTAATATGATTCAGTAAATATAAAGAAGGTCGCCTGAGGGAGATACGGTTTACAACGAAGGGGAATTTATGACTAAATTTAACATAGTTCCAGGGAGGCCGGTATAGACCGGAAGAAACCCTCATCTAATTCTTCCACTGCTAGCTGAGCTACCTTTCTGTCCGTCTGCATCTATAACTTCCCGTCCGCTTTTCATTTCCTCTGTCTACATTATGTTATGTGGTTATGTGACGACTGCGACTCGAGAGTCAAAACAACCCACCCCAGCCCTGAACCTAGCCGGCAACTTAGTTAGACAGAGAAGACTCTCGGGCGTAGATAAACAGTCGTGTTCGTTGCATACTAATTGGCGCCCAACGTGGGGCTTCGTAATCGTAATTTGGTGGATAAAACTTGATTAAACAATCGAATAGTCAAGTTTCCGAATAACCCTACGAATATCCACACATCCCAGTATTAGATGCCCACCCAAAACTTTATTAGTAGTGTAAATAGTTATATTAATATTCTTTATCTCTTTAATTCTTTAATATCGTCATTTCAAGAAGATTTTGTTGTACCAATATGCCTATTACACGAAGCTGCGACAACCTTGCTGTTAGCAATCCTGAATGTACCATTTGTAACGATACAGTAGCTAGCGAAGTTCCGATCAATGAAACGGCCTGTCGACACAGATTTCATAGCGAGTGTATATCGCAGTGGATGCCTAACAATGGCAATTGTCCCAACTGTCGTAGCGCCTGTAGTTTAGACGAGATCAACATGTTAACCACGACGAATAACAGGAGCTTAGCGCAACAGTCGACCAACCCGTCAATTCCGGTTAGTGCCAACAGCGTTAGGCTTCCTCCAATGCCAAATCAGGACCCCCAGCACGAAGTTTAAGGAGAAATCCGTCAAATGCAACCCAGCGCACCCAGACCGCTGCAGTCTTTCGTCTGCCACGCGCGTGCACAGGAAGTCGAAATCTGAACAACGAGTTCATAACCTTATTAGCGAATCTATAACGAATTTTCAAGACACAATCTGAGCGACGATTACCGAACAAATTACGGTTGCCCTAAGAAACCTTAACTTCCCGTCGCAAGGTCCGTCTGCTAGAGTGGAAAGGGTGCCACTTGGGATAACGTCATTCCGGATCCACAGATGACATTTAGATCGGAATTCCTGGAGATTTCCAATAATAGAGACAGCCGTCCCGATAAAGCCTCGAGTCTCATTGTTAATTGGCACCTTAAATTTAGCGGAACACAAGGCGAGATGCCGATCGAAAATTTTATTTACAGAGTGAACTGTTTAACTTCTCGATGTTTAAATGGCGACTCTAACCTCTTGTACCAATTCGCCTATCTGATATTCTCAGGACCAGCTTTGTTATTCTACTGGCGCTCTCATCGACATTCGGCTGATAGAAATTGGATTACTCTGTGTACCCGACTCAGAGAAGGATACCAACATCAACGCTCAGATGAAAACATCAAGGATATGATCAGACTACGATAGCAGAAACGGAATGAAAATTTCGACGATTTTTTTGGACTCGATGTTGGCGATTGCAGATACCCTGCGTATCCGATTGTCGGATTCCGACCTAGTAGATGCGGTCAAGAGAAATCTGAAGCCCGAGCTAAAACACGAACTCTTGCATGTGCCAATCGCAAATTTGTGTGCTTTACGTAACGAATGCCACAAACACACAAGCACGTTACCAACATGTCATCATGGAGACCCAAGAACCCTAAGCGTGTGGTTCAAGAAGTAATGTACGAAGATGACGGTAACGCTGATCAAGAGGAGGATCAAGAAGTTGAAGTAAATGCCCTTCGCTCAACCAAATGCTGGAATTGTTGATCACGATTGTTTAAAACCCCGTCGTGTATGTTGTTATGGATGTGGGAAACTGGACACGTACAAGCTTAGTTGTCCAGATTGTAAACCGACTTTGGAAAACTCCAACGTGGATGTCCGGTGCCGTCCGAGACCGGATGTCCGTCACCAAAACCTAATTTGGATGATTGGAATGTTAGCTTGGAGCCCAGCCTCGGACAAAATATTCCATCCCCATCAGGCACGACTTTGAACAGCCTTACTAGATCTTTTCATGAGCGGTTAAAAGAATATAAAAGACGACGTCGAGGTCGATTTGCGTCCGAAATGCCGATCCATTGACCGTTTAAGACGTTATTGGTCACAAAAACCACTACTCAAACAAGTATAAATTTCCTCACTGGTCCACAAAGGAGATGACATCCGACCCTTTACATATATTACTCTGTTGAATGAGCGATACTTAGCCTTACTAGATAGTGGTGCGAATAAAAGTGTCATCGGTGGTAAGCTAGTCACCAAGTCACATGCAAATGTTAAAATTGCAGATGGAACAAAGCAGGCAATATCGGGCATTATAACTCTACCAATCGAATATAAAGCACTTAAAGCCAATTTCCAATTTCTCATAGAGGAAACTATCACTCAAGATGTAATTTGCGGATTTGATTTTTGGAAGACATTTAAAATATCTTTAAGCTTTCAGGTCAACGAGATCAGAGAAGAACCTACGGACGTGCCCCAACTTCAGCTAACGGCTACCCAACAACGTGAATTACATGCGGTGACGAAATAATTTCCCTCGTTTGAGCGAGATGGACTAGGAAAGACTACGTTAAATGACCACACGATCGATACCGGACAAGCGAAACCTATTAAACAAAGGTTCTACCCAATATCGCCGGCCAAAGAGAAGCAGTTATGCGCGGAGGTCGATCGAATGTTAAGCCTAGGGGTAATCGAAGAAGCAACAAGCTCCGCATGGTCCTCACCAGGGATATTAATAGTAAAGCCAGGCAAGGATCGCTTCTGTCTAGACTCTCGTAAGGTGAATGAGGTAACGAATAAGGATGCCTACCCAATGCCGAGTTTAGAAGATCTACTTAGTAGATTGCCTCCAGTACATTGTATCTCTAAAATCGATCTTAAGGATGCATCTACTTAGTAGATTGCCTCCAGTACATTGTATCTCTAAAATCGATCTTAAGGATGCATTTTGGCATATTTGCCTCGATGCTACGTCCAAGTCAAAGACAGCATTTACCATACCGAATAGGCCTGTCTATCAATTCACACATGCCTCTTGGCCTCTGTAATTCTCCACACATTATGAGTCGCCTGATGGATCAAGTAATTCCATACGCAATGAAAGATCACGTGTTTGTCTATTTAGATGACCTCTTGGTCATGTCATCTACGTTTGAAGATCACTTAAGCCATTTAATTGCAGTCGCCAAGCTCTTACGAGAAGAAGGATTAACAATTAATATTCGAAAAAGCCAGTTTGGATTGAAAAAGATGGAATACTTTGGCCATATCGTGGACGAAGGAACTCTTCAAGTCAACCCAGACAAGGTTCGAGCGGTACAAGAGTTTTCGAGACCACAAACAAAGCGTCAGTTACGTCGTTTCTTAGGCATGACTGGCTGGTACCAGAGATTTATTCCAAACTACACAGCAGTGACTGCGGCACTCTCTGACCGGCTGAAAGGAAAAGTCTTCGAATGGATGGAAGCTGCCTAAGAATCTTTTGAAGCGATAAAATCCACACTGTGTTTGGGACCCTTTCTTCGACATCCCAATTACCACCGACCATTCATCATCCAATGCGATGCGTCTTCCTATGGTATTGGTGCAGTATTGGTGCAATATTAGCACAGCTAGACGAAGAAACTACTCGGTGACTGAGATGGAATGTTTGGCTGTGGTATTGACGATTAAGAAATTTCGTATGTACATCGATGGACACCCGTTTAAAATAATCACTGACCACGCCAGTCTTAAGTGGTTAATGAACCAAAAGGATCTCAGCGGGCATCTGGCGCGATGGGCCATTAAGTTGCAGGGTTACAATTGTTGTATAGAACATAGGAAAGGTTCACAAAATATAGTGGCAGATGCGATCTCACGAGCACACGAAGTAGAAACCGATATCACAGCCATCGACATCGAAAAGCACCGAGTGGAAACTGTTTGTTCCGGTTGGTATTAGACAATCCGTTTTGGAATCTGCGCATTGTCAACCAGTAGCTGCTCATCGCAGGATCGCTAAAACTCTGGAACATATCGGAAGGTATTTATACTGGCCACGTATGGTTGTCGACGTACGGGATTTTGTAGGCAAGTGTGAACTGTGTCAGACTTCTTAATATCCTAAGCGATCGTTAAAGCCACCGATGGTATATCCAGTCGTTACACATCGGCCCTTTCGAAAGTTGTACATCGATTTTATAGGACACATCGAAGTTTATTATTCAGTATCTTAGGGAGGATATTTTCTATTGCTTAAGAGCGCCGGAAACATTAGTAAGCGACAATAGCACTCAATTTAAAAGCCATGAGTTCGTTTCGTTCTTGAACTCTTATGGGATCACTCAAGTGTTTACGCCAATGAAGCGTCGATGCAGCTGATGGGGGTGCACGGATCGATGAGAGCTGCGGTCTCGAAGGTCTTCGTCCCGGTCTCCAACTTGACCAGCGCTGTCGGAAGGATGTTCAAGCTGTGGCGTTGCAGCAGCGACGAGAGCGATGGGCCTGGCGTGGTCGACTCCGGGCGTTGTGGCGGTGAACTCCTACGCTGAGTTGGCGGATTTTGCAGGCGGGAACGCTGGGACGAGGCCGAAGCTGCTTGCCGGGTTGGCACCGGTTGGAGAGGCGAGCGCGCGACGAGCTAACCTGCTCGTTCATGTGCAGCAGCGTGTGGTGGGATCGGTCGCAATTCTTGCAACGATTACCGCTTCGGCAGTCTCCTGTGGAATGCTCGTGAGCGAGGCAATTGGCGCAGTATTTGTTAATTAGGACTGCTCGCAGACGCTTTTCAGCGCTGAGCTTTAGGAACCTCGCGCACTTCCGAAGAGGATGGATACCGCGGCAGACTCGGCAACGGTAGGATTGAATACCTACGACGAGGGGCTATGCTGCGGGTAGTTGAATGGCGAAAGGAGATCGAAAACGAAATGATTAAGAATGGATGATTAGTGATAATGATTTACAACTAAGGACGAGAGGCGCGCCTATATATTGTGGAGATTCGGAAGACTCCGTCGGCAAAAGCACCACTTTTGCCACTGGACGTTTAACAACTCCACGTGCAGTGCGGATATTTACTACACGGACGTTGCCGTCGGCTCCCTCATTAGAGGGTAAGTTGTCATCCTTGATGACGACCATGTCATCAATGCGGACATTTTTGGACGGGGCCTGCCATTTAGTGCGCCTTTGGAGTTCTTTGAGGTACTCTTCTTTCCATCGCACACGGAACTGGAGAGCCTTCAAATGCTGCCACCGATTAAGAACGGATTTCGTTTCTCCCTTTACTTCGGGTTCCACCGTGGTCATAAGAGGTCCCCCGCCAAGGAAATGACCTGGCGTCAGAGCCAGCAAATCTGTCGGATTCTCAGACATAGGAGAGAGCGGCCTGGAGTTAAGGCACGCTTCTATTTCTGCCAAGAGCGTGGAGAGCTCTTCAAACGTGTATTTTCGTGTGGCAGTGCATTTGTAAAATAGCGTCTTAAAACTTTTTACGCCTGCTTCCCAAAGGCCTCCCATAAGGAGTGCCTTAGGAGGAATAAATTGCCATTGCATCTCTTAATGACTATAGGCATTCGTCACCGACTCTTTTACGGCTTGAAGGAAATCGAGGGAAGGCAGGGTGGCAGCGCCAACAAAGGTTTTGCCATTGGCTGACTGGACTTGACGTGGACACCCTCATCTGGATACAAAACGATCGAAAGCGGCAAGAAACTTTTCAGTCGTTAAGTCAGATGTAGGCTCTAAATGGATGGCCTTGTTGGAGAAACCAACAAAAACTAACACATACCCCTTTGTGATAAGACATGCTCTTCCCGTATAGTTCTTTATATCGAACGGACAGGAGTAATCCATGCCAGTATACGTGAATAGTCGGGAGAACGATGCTCTTTCTTTAGCGGGACACCCATCAGTTGGCTTTGCAACCGTTTTTTGTGGATCACACATACTTTGCACTTTACTACTGCTTTCATCAGGTTCTTAATTCTCGGAATCCAGTATTTCGACCGGATGAGGCGCACCATTAACTGGTTACCACCATGGAGAGTTATACGATGTGTGAAATTCGCAAGTAGGCGAGAAAGCAGGCAGTTATACGGATGAATCACTGGATGCCGTTCATTGTATTGAAGGCTTTCGGAAGCCGCCACACGGCTGCACGCCCTGATCAGTCCTTGCGGATCTAAAAACGGGTTCATGCTTAGGATGGAACTTGACCTTGGCACTGGACCCTTTTCACTTAGGCAGTGATATTCCGCCGTGAATTCTCTGCGCTGAGTGTTCGAAATTTTAACCGCTCGGCGGCGGCGATTTCAGTGTCCAGCAAATGCACATCAGATGGAGATGTATGCTTCCTGCACCGCTGAATGAAGCGATGAACATAAGCAAGGACCCGTAGAGCTTTCTCAAGCTTGGAGAAACGTGCCAACAACTCTTCAGAAGGAGCTTTTGCGAAATGGACTTTTAGAGCACGCTTCTCCAGATCGGTCACCGGAGCGTTGTCGACCTGAGTTGGCCATTAGTTGCGTGGATTTCGCAACCAAGTCGGTCCGTGCCACCATAACTGGATATCGGCTAGATCTTGGAGGGAAACTCCTCTACTTGCCAGGTCTGCTGGATTATGCTCAGATTGAACATGAGACAAATTCTCTGTTTTTGTGGCCTGGGCGATCTTCGTCACCCTATTGGCTACAAATGTGGTCCACTGGGTCGCTGGCTTGCTTAACCATGCAAGCACTATCGTGGAGTCCGTCCAACAGTAAAGTTCGGAGTTAATCGTAGGCATCTGCGGAATGATGGCTGCAGCCATTTCGGAAAGCAATAACGCTCCGCACAGTTCCAGTCTTGGGAGCGAAACCGTTTTGACTGGTGCTACCCGGGTTTTCGCGGTTAGGAGTTGCACCATAATTGCATATATAATTGCACATATATTGCCGCCCCATTAGCCTTTTGCGATGCATCGCAAAAGCCATGATGCTCGACCTTGAAATCTGGATGAAACGATAGCCAGCGTGGAATGCGTATCTGCTCTAAAACCGAATAACTTTGGAGAAAATTAAGCCATCGCTGAAAAAGCTAATTTGGAATGTTTTCGTCCCACCCAAGCTCCTGCAGCCAAATCTCCTGCATGAAAATTTTAGCTCGAACGATAAACGGCGCTAACCAGCCTCCAGGGTCAAACAATTTGGCAATTTGGGACAGGACTTGGCGTTTTGTAAAGGACGTTTCAATAGCCAACTCTGGCGGGACGAAGAAGAATTCGTCGGAGGTTGCCTTCCAGCGAATACCGAGGGTTTTGGCAGTGCTTTCTGCATCGATCTCGAGAAAGTCAGTATTTAATAGATGGTTGCTCTGAATGGCCGCTTAAACTTCCTTTTGGTTGGAGGTCCATTTCCTCAATGGAAATCCGGCGGAATTCTGAGCGTCGCGGAGCTCTTGCACCATGAGCTGAGCTTCTTCCGTGGAATCCGCTCCGGCTAGAACATCATCCACATACATGAAATTTCGAATGATATTGCTAGCTTTTGGATGGCTGAGTTCTACGTCAGCTGCTAGTTGCTGCAGTACTCGGATGGCCAGGAAAGGCGCGCAATTGACTCCAAAGGTTACTGTTTTCAATTCGAAATCTCTGATTTCCCCTCTATTGTTACGGAAAATTATTCGCTGGAATGGAGTGTGTTTCGGATCTACCCAGATCTACCGATACATTTTTTCGATATCGGCGCTGAACACGTATCGGAAATAGCGCCACTTCAGAATTTGAATGGTCAAGTCGGACTGTAAGACAGGGCCAGCATGAAGGATATCATTTAAACTGGTACCATTCGATGAAGGGCTGGAGGCATTGAATACTACACGGAGTTGAGTAGTTACGCTTTCCGGTTTTAAGACGGCGTGATGTGGCATATAATAGGCGTTGCAATCATGGGTAGGAAGAACTTGGCGCATGTGCTTTAAGTCTAGATATTCCTGGATCACCGAATCGTATCTCGCTTTTAAGTCCTCATCTCTTTTAAGACGCTGCTCATTTCTTAAAAACTGAGCTAACCCGAAAGACCTGGAATGCCCTAGCCCGGAAGGCAGAGTAACGACATATTTGCCGCACTCGTCTTTCGTGGTCGTTTGAATTCTTCTCGCACATGGAATCGGATTCTTTTACCTTTACTTTTGTTGGTATATTCTCCACCTCCCAAAATTTTGTGAGTAGTTTGTCCAGTGAATTATCGTACGCGTGGGAGATCTGCGTCGAAAAGGAGGAAATTCTGCTTTGTGCTGAGGCTGACACTGGCCCAGTTAATACCCAGCCCTCCAAGCACAGAAGCACCGAAGGCAGAATGTCGGCTCCGATTAGGACACCTATTTGTGGATCCGCCAGTGGAAAATCGGGAAGATCACGAAGGAAATTTTGCGGAATTGGGTAGGAAGGCAGATTTCCGGCTAGTTGAGGGAGGATGGTGAAACTGCAGATCTTCTTTGACTGAGCTGCTACTGTTTGGTTTAAGCCTGAGACTATGGCTTGAACCATCTGGAACAATTCAATCTAATTAGATTGAACAGTTATAAATGTTGCCTCTGATCCGGAGTCGATCAGGGAACGTGCCTTAAAGTTAGTGCCAAGATGGGAAATATTGATCACTGCAGTGCCAAGAAGGATAGCTCTTGAGCCCGTGGCAAAATAATTTTGAACACCGGCTTGCTCATTAGGAACGAAATTGGCTTGATTAGAAGATATTGGCCTTGCAGGATTTGATTGACTTGAATTGCTGGAAAAGGGGTTGTTTCGGTGCAACAACTTGTGATGCATTCTTTGCACTCACGAAGCTGATGTCCCTTTGCAAAGCAGTTTAAGCATAACTGCTTCCGTTTAATGTAGGCCGACATTTGGAGAAAACGCGGACATACACGGACAGGATGGTTTTCCTTCTTGCACAAGTCGCAACTTATGGATTTTGGAGCCACTTTCGTCTCGCAGGAACTTATTTTTCTAGAGGGCCCACATGAGTTTCCCTCCAAGATCTAGCCGGTAGCCAGTTATGGCGGCACGGACCGACTTTGTTGCAATGGCCAACTTAGGTCGACAACGCTCCGGTGACCGATCTGGAGAAGCGTGCTCTAAAAGTCCATCTCGCAAAAGCTCCTTCTGAAGAGTTGTTGGCACGTTTCTCCAAGCTTGAGAAAGCTCTACGGGTCCTTGCTTATGTTCATCGCTTCATTCAGCGGTGCAGGAAGCAGACATCTCCATCTGATGTGCATTTTCTGGCCACTGAAATCGCCGCCGCCGAGCGGTTCCCAATTTCGAACACTCAGCGCAGAGAATTCCCTGTGGAATATCACTGCCTAAGTGAAAAGCGTTCAGTGCCAAGTTCCAGTTCCATCCTAGGTGTAGCATATCTACCCTATAAATATACTAAATTAATGGGTTCAACTTAGCTTCAAAACACTTTGGGACACTTTCTTATAATAAACATAACGTTGAAGTACCCAAAAGACCACCAACAATTACACAAGTATTCCAGCGCTCAAGTAATACGATCAAACGCTTATACATAAGCCGATCGCGGATCGTGGGAATGCTGAGCTTGCACTTTGCAGCTCAAGTGGTCAGGCCGTAGATGACATATGCATGCCTTCTGCATATACATATGTATATGTATATGAAACTATATGTATATAGAATAAGTACTGTATGTACGTGTCAGCTCAGCCAAAGATGAGCGCACAAGAAACATTCGAATAAAGTAACTCTAACTGAGCAGACGCTCTGACTCTACAACACCAAAACTTCTTTGGAATTCGTTCGAACATTATATAAGTATGAACCCTTTTCTAGATCCGCAAGGACTGATCAGGGCGTGCAGCCGTGTGGCGGCTTCCGAAAGCCTTCAATACAATGAACGGCATCCAGCGATTCTTCCATATAACTGCCTGCTTTCTCGCCTCCTTGCGAAATTCACATATCGCATAACTATCCATGGTGGTAACCACTTAATGGTGCGCCTCATCCGGTCGAAATACTGGATTTCGAGAATTAAGAACCTGATGAACGCAGTAGTAAATTCGTGCAAGGTATGTGTGATCCACAAAAAGCGGTACAAAGCCAACTGATGGGTGTCCTGCCCAAAGAAAGAGCATCGTTCTCCCGACCATTCACGTATACTGGCATGAATTACGCCGGTCCGTTCGATAACAAGAACTATACGGGAAGAGCATGTCTTATCACAAAGGGGTATGTGTTAGTTTTTGTTTTGTTTCTCCACCAAGGCCATCCATTTAGAGCCTACATCTGACTTAACGACCGAAAAGATTCTTGTCGCTTTCGATCGTTTTGTATCCAGAAGAGAGTATCCACTTCAAGTCCAGTCAGACAATAACAAAACCTTTGTTGGCGCTGCCACCCTGCTTTCCCTCGATTTCCTTCAGGCCGTAAAAGAGTCGGTGACGGATGCCTATAGTCATCAAGAGATGCAATGGCAATTTGTTCCTCTGGGGGCACCTCATATGGGAGGCCTTTGTGAAGCAAGCGTTACAAGTTTTAAGACACTATTTTACAAATACATTGCCACACAAAAATACACGTTCGTTGACAAAAATAGAAGCGTGCTTTAACTCCAGGCCACTCTCTCCTATGTCTTAGGATCCGACAGATTTGCTGGCCCTAACGCCAGGTCATTTCCTTGTCAGGGGGCCCCTTACGTCCACGGTGGAACCCGAATTAAAGGGAGAAACGAAATCCATTCTAAATCGGTGGCAGCATTTGAAGGTTCTCCATCAGCAGTTCCGTGTGCGATGGAAAGAAGAGTATGTCAAAGAACTCCATAAGCGCACTAAATGGCAGGCCCCGTCCAAAAGTTTTCCTATCGATGACATGGTCGACATCAACGACGACAACTTACCCTCTAATGAGTGGCGGCTCGGCAGAATTAAGTCTGTCTTTCCAGGAGCCGACGTCAACGTCCGTGTAGTAAATATCCGTACTGCACGTGGAATTGTTAAACGTCCAGTGGCAATAGTGGTGCTTTTGCCGACGGAGTCTTCCGAATCTCCACAATATATAGGCGCGCCTCTCGTCCTTAGTTGTAAATCATTATCACTAATCATCCATTCTTAATCATTTCGTTTTCGATCACCTTTCGCCATTCAACTACCCGCAGCATAGCCCCTCGTCGTAGGTATTCAATCCTACCGTTGCCGAGTCTGCCGCGGTATCCATCCTCTTCGGAAGTGCGCGAGGCTCCTAAAGCTCAGCGCTGAAAAGCGTCTGCGCGCAGTCCTCATCAACAAATACTGCGCCAATTGCCTCGCTCACGAGCATTCCACAGGAGACTGCCGAAGCGGTGATCGTTGCGGGAAGTGCGACCGATCCCACCACACGCTGATCCACATGCACGAGCAGATTAGCTCATCGTCGCGGTCGCGAGCACGCTCCCGTCTCCAACCGGTGCCAACCCGGCAAGCAGTTTCGGCCTCATCCCAGAGGGCAAAATCCGCCAACTCAGCGGGGGTTCACCGCCACAACGCCCGGAGTCGACCACGCCAGGCCCATCGCTCTCGTCGCTGCTGCAATGCCACAGCGTGAACATCCTTCCGACAGCGCTGGTCGAATTGGAGACCGGGACCTTTGAGACCGCAGCACTCATCGATCCGTGCACCCCCATCAGCTGCATCGACGCTTCGTTGGCGTCAGCCTTTAAGTTACCGATGATCAGTGTGGGCGACGAGACGGACTGTACGACGACGATTCGCTCCAGGGTCGACGCGTGAACGAAGCTGGAGGTCGTACTTAAGATCGAGCCCACCTGTCCGGGCATTGAGCGACACAGTGGTGTCCAAGTTCCAGGACAAGTTCATCAGCCAGCACTGATGACCAGTTCCGTCGGCCTCCTACCGTCTCCATGGTCCTGGGAGCAGACGTTTATCAAAAGGTCATCCAATCCGTATTCCTGACCTTCGACGAGGGAATGCCTGTCGCCCAAAAAACAACTTTTGGGTGGATCGTGTCCGGTGCCTGCAGCCTGCCGTAGGATGGCTATGTTGCAACCCCAGTGATTGGAAGGGGAGCGGAATGTCCAGGTCACGGGGCGAGGACTGTCACCGCTGCGCTCAGGAGAGCTTAGTTAAATAGAAAAAACTTAAGTTTCTAATTGTTAACCGCCGAATAAACTACACGCCCGGTCGCGCCCGCGCAATAATTGAAAGTAAAGTGTTCTCCTGTTCCTCGCTCCTCGAGTGTTTTTTATTTCAGCTAACCACAGAAGATTCCAGGCCAGCCAAACAATAAGTAAGAGACAAAAGCAGCACTGGATAACGGCGTCTGCAACGGCGTTAGATTACAGCTTTAGAGTACGACTTTAGATTTCGGCTTTAGATTACGGCTTTAGGTTACTGCTTCCACTACGGCTCTCTACAACTCTCGACTACGGCTTGTCTACTTTAGTTCAGCTCGGCTTTTTAGTAGCAACGTGTAAAGACACGTTCTTATTCTCCTCTGGCTCTCGATCGTCTTCTGACTTCTAGTGATGCCAACTCCTGTCTCTCCAACCAATGCTGCCAACTGCTCGATATATCGCCTGATTACATATATATATGTCTAGATAGACGACCTTTGCTTAGTGTGTATTCTTTTTTTTTTTTGTGTATATAACGTTAATGTTCAGCTTACCAATTATTGGTGCACGAATGTATGTGTATATATAATCCTATCAGTAGCAACTCCCGGGATCCAACGCGTCGAGATCTCATCGCTCCGGATTAAAGTGGGGTTAGTTTGACGGAACACTGTTCCCGTGTTTTTCTATTTATATATATATATATATATAATTAAATAATCGCAATACTCATATGTACATGTATGTATTTTACTGCATGATTACAATATTTTTAGTTGAGAAGAACACCGACCGATTATAATTAGGTCTCAAACTGCACTCTGATAATTACTCTGATTTGATTGACGTTCAAGCCTCGGTTTCGAGCTTTTCTAATATGGACTTTAGACTTTAAGGTTCTGATCAAATGAAGAGAGAAAGCTTTGGAATTGCTGACTTTAATAGTCTTTGCATTTCTCTTGGATTCAAGTGATTTCGCTCTTGGATACAAGTGCTCTTAGATTCTTATAATTTTGTTTATTGAAATCGAATACTTCAGTTTTTCGGGATTGCGAGTCCGAGCTTTAAACGTGGGAACGCAACGATGATGCGAGGGCTTAAGCATAGATTGTTTAAATTAGACAACAGATGTTTAGTCTACCAGTGGGTGACTTATCAGATATCTGGTATCTGTTGGGTACATCCAGAGTTGTGTAGGGTGTATGGGTGTGTTTGGGTGTACATGTTGTATGTGTATTAGTGTGTAGGCATGTGCTTAAGTCTTAGGGACTTATGGATATGTCACTACCCCAATCATTGAATTTGGCCTGTCCTCAGGTCGTTAAATTTGGATATATCATAACATTGTTTTCTGGTTGAATATTTTCCTTGACATTAGTTTCAAGGTGCGGATGTTCTTCTTTTTGTTTACAGTATTTGACAATAATTTTCTTAGGTATATTTATACCCGTTACTCGTAGAGTAAAAGGGTATACTAGATTCGTTGAAAATTATGTAACATGCAGAAGGAAGCGTTTCCGACCATATAAAGTATATATATTCTTGATCAGGATCAATAGCCGATTGGATTTGGCCATGTCCGTCTGTCCGCCCGTCTGTCTGTCCGTATGAACGTCGAGATCTCAGGAACTACAAAAGCTAGAAAGCTAGAAATTAAGCATACAGACTCCAGGGACAGACGCAGCCCACAAACCGCACAAAACTGCCAGGCCCACACTTTTGAAAAATGTTTAAATATTTTTTCATTTCTGTATTGGCCTTGTAAATTTCTATCAATTTGTTAAAAAACTTTTTGCCACGCCCACAAACCGCCAAAAACTGTCAGTGTTGAAGACTCTCCTTCGCACTTCCACTAGCTGAGTAACGGGTATCAGATAGTCGGGGAACTCGACTATAGCGTTCTCTCTTGTTTTAAACTTATATACTAAATACAGAGTCAAACTAATTATCAAGATGACAAAAGTTGTAATGCATATAATTTGGAAAAAGTTGTAGTGTTTCACATGCAATTTTATAATTTCTTTTGTTTCTAAGTGATTTATTGGTTCCAAACGTGTAACATTGTTGGTGATATAAATTGTTTGTGTAAAATCTGCTACATGCATGGTACAATTTTTAATTTTAATGATGTTGTTTCCTGATATTAATATTTTGTTGTTTGTACAATCTTGGTTGACAACTGTTTCAGGAATATTCCATGTTAAAAGTATATTTGGTTCTATATAATTTATTTGGAAATTTCCTTGGGTTTTAATGTATTTGCATTGAGTTTGCTCTTGTTTAATAAGTCCAACAATACATTTGTCGAATATTAATTTATCTGTATCTATGAAATACTTGGTTATCGAATATATAAAATTTATCGAATATCTGCTAGGTTAGAATATAGTTATGTTCATCTGGGAACGGAACTATTTGAAATATCGGAACTTTAGTGACCTCGCTAGGAACGTGGGATATAATCAAAATTTCGTTCGTGTCTGTCTTGAGCCAAGTTGATGTTTTTATCTTTAGCATTTTCTCCGAATTTACGTGTTTCAAATAATTGTGTTTTAGTAATTTTGGGTTAAAGATTCCTAATCTGGTTAATTGCATACCTAACTCGATGTCTTCTATGTATTCTGTAAACTGCTGTAGGTTGAATATCAGTATCGCAATTTGTTGCTGCTGTTCTTTTTCCACCTTGAGCCTATTAATTATGTCTATACCGCTGTTGATTATGTCGATAACCATGTTTAGATCATGGGTTTTAACGGAGTCTTCTGACATGTTATTAATTTTTTCCTCTAGCTCCTCCCTGTCGGCTTCATCTAATGTACCAAATAAGTATTTATATGCCTTCCCTACTACGTTCAAAAGACCTCTTTTGCTTCTGTTAATAATTCTTAATATATTTATTTCCCGTTCTAGTTTATCGACTAAATATTGTATCTGAGGTACATTGGGATAGTCGTTTGCTTCAGTTACTAGATTTTCGAACATAAGTATTGTCTTTGTTATGTTTATACTCAAATAGTGGTATTCGTAGCTGGTTGGAATTTCCATCGTTCCGGTTTGGAATATAAGATATCCATTCTTCGCACTTATTGGGTTTACTTCGATGTTGCTGCATTTGACCATAGTGATAAGTGGTAACATGCAACTAAGCATTATTAGAAATATATTGCGTACTTTGCGCTTCTCTGGCTGGTCTGGAATTATCGTATTTGCTCTTATTAATATTTTTTTGTTTCTTGAATTTTGATTTATAATTAACGATTTTCCTGCCGCGGTTTGTTTCCTCAAAATGTTTACTGTCTACTTGTTCAATCCTTCCTGTCTTTTTAAATGGATTGGTGATTTTACTCTACGAGTTGAGCCTGTATATATTTTATATCAACTTCAAAATAATGCCTATTCTTATTAAGATATTCGATCTTATCTATTTTGTTCTGTTGTACATTAAAGTCTGGGCTGCCTGCATACAGAAAAATGTCTGCGGTGATCGTTTTGTACTGTTATGTTTAGTTTTATGATTATAGACGTATAAGATTGTTTCCAATCTTGTAAACCTATCTTCAATATTTTGTTCACTACCGATGATTCTCAGCTTTTCATTTACGGTCTTGTGAAATCTTTCTATATCAGATATACCATTTTTGCTGGTTGTTACAGAAATTTTTACGCCTTCGGAACTTAACCAGTTTTGCAAAGCTATGCACATAAAAGCTGAATCCTTGTCCGCTTTAATTTCCTGTGGCTTTCCCATATCATTGAATATTTATACCCGTTACTCGAAGAGTAAAAGGGTATACTAGATTCGTTGAAAAGTATGTAACAGGCAGAAGGAAGCGTTTCCGACCATATATAGTATATATATTCTTGATCAGGATCAATAGCCGAGTCGATCTGGCCATGTCCGTCTGTCCGTCCGTCTGTCCGTCTGTCTGTCCGTATGAACGTCGAGATCTCAGGAACTATAAAAGCTAGAAAGTTGAGATTAGGCATACAGACTCCAGAGACATAGACTCAGTGCAAGTTTGTCGATTCATGTTTCCACGCCCACTCTAACGCCCACAAACCGCCAAAAACTGTCAGTGTTGAAGACTCTCCTTCGCACTTCCACTAGCTGAGTAACGGGTATCAGATAGTCGGGGAACTCGACTATAGCGTTCTCTCTTGTTTAGTAATGGCTCTTTTCGCTTCTAGCCAATCTTTACTTTTTACTACAACTAGTGAAGCAATTTTTAAATAAATATCAATACAAGATAGGAAGATCTGGTTACCCGTGAGATAAAAATCTATCACATATTTTTCCCTAGTGTTAAATATTTCTGGTGTTGTTTTATGTGTCAATTTTGTGTCTCGATGTTCTGTTTTTGCCAGATTACAGATTTCACATTCATTGTTAATATTTTGAATTAGGTTTTGACTATTCGGGTAATAGTATTTTTCTTTAAACCAATTAATGGTTTTTTCTATACCTGAATGTAAAAGTTCCTTATGTTTCTTTAGGATTAAATCCTTAAATTCCGCATAAGTTAGTATATCAATTAGCTTCGTGGTACATCTCAGTAGTTTTGTAAAATTGTTAGTTTTTATGATTTCGGTAAATGCCCTCTGGAAGATCAGAAAATTATCATCATTAGGGAAGTAAATTGCACTTTTCTTGGTGCACACATATTCCTTAATGAAGGTTTTGGCGAGTTCAAGTGTAATTTCTTTATAAATTATTTTAATCTTTAGTTTTTGAAAGTAGTGGCTTACACTTGTTGTGTCACTGTCGCCTTTTTCTATCTCTATTTGTCTAGAGAAGAAATAGATTGGTCTCTCCATTATGGATATATAATTTAAATTATCTTCATTAGCACTATGTATAGTTGCGTCTGCGCTGTTTGCGACTTCGCCAACCATGACTTCTTCTATCTTTGTGCAAGAAAGAGCATCTGCGACATAGTTTTCTTTGCCTGGAAGATATTTTATTTTATAATCGAATTCGTTAAGTTTGATTTTCCACCTTTGTAATTTCATGATCGGCTCTTTGATATTATTGAGCCATACCAATGGCTTGTGATCACTCATTATTTTTAAAATGGCCTGCCAAATAAGTATGACCTGAAATATTTTGTCGCCCAAACTATAGCTAACAATTCTTTTTCAATGGTTCAAGTCTACAAGTCTCACATTCGTGGAAGCGGACGTCTTTCGATAGCGCTGCGCGAAAATCTTGTGTTAACGTGGTTGTGCTGAACATTTGCAATTTTTGCAGCTGATAAAACAGCTGACAGCGCTGCCAACTTATCTCGGAGGGCGATCATGAGCGAGTGGCGTTGCCACATCAACTGTAAGACCAGTGCTGAGGTGCGAACGTTGGGCGCGTAATTTCAAAATTAAATTCAAAATTTGATTTAATTTAATTTGAACAAATAAGTGCCACGCACAACAAGCTCGAAAAAATGAGCAGCGATCAAAAGAATGAGCGTAGAAGCTCCGTCAACCCAAGAAATGCTTGCTACTCCTATTTCTCAACTAGAGATATAGATCAACATCAGAAGGCGACAAAGAGCAACTCGACTCTACTGACCGTCGACAGCAAGAGAGCCAGCTCTTGCTCACCCTCTCTGCTCACCCCAACTCCCGCATCATGGAGTTACCAATGCCAAACCCCATCACCGCCGGCTTCGCTGAATGAAGCTCCAACAACAAGCAGTGCTAAAATTTCTGCAGCAAACTCACCACCAATAATTAAACCAACTACCAATACTGCGAGTTCGGTCCCAACGGCCGCACAACAAAATAAAATGGCAACAAAAACAGCTAGCCTCGATAAGCGACAAGCGGTCCCGGCTATACAGACCGGCATGGACCGCTACATCCAGATTAAGCGCAAGCTTAGTCCACCCAACACGGTTGGCAATAAACCCAAGATCAATCGAACCAACAAAAGCACCGATCAAACGAGGAGCTCCAATGAAAACCGATTCTCCATCTTAGCAGAGGCGGACAACAATCAACCAGAGTTGGGGCAGGAGACCCAAAGGAAACCTAAGCCCCCCCCTATTTACGTAAGGGAAAAAAGTTCAAGCGCCCTGGTCAACAAAATTGTTGCGCTGGTCGGGGACGAGAATTTCCATGTTGTTCCGCTTATTAAAGGGAACATTCACGAAACAAAGGTTCAAACGAAGTCTGAAGAACACTTCCGAGCTGTGTCTAAGTACCTGGAAGACACAAAAAAGAACTTTTACACCTATCAACTAAAAAGCAGCAAGGGACTGCAAGTTGTGCTAAAAGGTATAGAACCTGACGTCACCCCCTCTGAAATTCAAGAAGCCCTTAAGGCCAGGGGTTTCTGTGCCAAAAATGTTAGCAATATTGTTAACAGAAACAAAAAACCGCAACCACTTTTCAAGGTCGATCTCGAACCAGATAGCAAAGCCTTAAAGAAAAACGAAGTGCACCCGATCTACAAGCTGCAGCTCTTACTGCATCGAAGAATCACCGTGGAAGAACCCCACAAACGCAACGGCCCTGTTCAATGCACAAACTGCCAAGAGTATGGACACACCAGGACATACTGCACACTTCGGACGGTCTGCGTAGTCTGCGGAGACTTCCACAACTCCGTAAACTGCCCCGCAAACAAAGAAGACCCCCAAATGAAAAAATGTGGCAACTGTGGAGGAAACCATACGGCAAACTACAGAGGCTGTGCGGTCTACAAGGAGCTGAAGAGTCGCATGCGACGAGCGACAGCTACGCACCAACAACATTTCGCAAAGGCAGCCAGATCATCTTTTGGGCAGCTAGATACAACCAAGGGAATCTCCTACGCCGAAGCACTAAGAACAGGCATGGAAAATCCGCCCCAGCCTCACTCAGAAAATGCTCAGCAGGTTCCAGTGCAACCGCAAAGCAAATTGGAATCTATGATGTTCACCATGCAACAAAGTATGATGGAACTTATGTCATTCATGAAAACAACCATGCAAACCCTTGTTCAGAACCAGAACATGGTAATTCAGTTGCTTGTAGCACAACAGTCCAAATAATAAATGACTAACCTACGTATATCCATGTGGAATGCCAACGGCATTTCACGGCATAAACTTGAAATAACTCAATTTCTAAACGAAAATCACATCGACGCCATGCTGCTGGTTGAAACGCACCTCACAGGGAGATATAACTTCCATATAAGAGGTTATACCTTTTACCGCACAGATCATCCGGATGGCAAGGCCCACGGCGGAACGGGCATCTTAATCAGAGAACGCATCAAACACCACTTTCATCAAAGGTTTGCAACAAATTACCTGCAAGCCACGTCCATAAAAGTGATCTCAGGAAACGGCAACCTTTGCATTGCCGCTGTCTACTGCCCACCTCGATTTAATATCTCTGAAGGTCAATTCATGGACTTCTACAACACTCTGGGGGATCGCTTCATAGCCGCAGGAGACTACAACGCCAAACACACGCACTGGGGATCACGCCTCGTGACTCCCAAGGGAAGGCAACTGTATAATGCACTTATAAAGGTGAGCAATAAACTGGACTACGTTTCTCCTGGTAGCCCCACATATTGGCCTGCAGACCCAAAAAAGATCCCAGATCTAATTGATTTCGCGGTGACAAAAAACATCCCACGCAATCTAATAAGCGCCATAGCACTACCGGATCTCTCATCTGACCACTCGCCTTTCTTGATAAGCCTTCTTCAAAGCCCAGAAATTGCGGACCACCCCCACAGGCTGACGTCGCACAACACTAACTGGATGAAATACAGAAAGTATGTGAGTTCCCACATCGAGCTAACTCCCCAACTAAATATCGAAGCGGACATCGACTGCTCCACCGCCGCACTGGAAGAGGTACTCGTCACAGCAGCCAGGATCTCAACCCCTAAACGGAAGGATGGGGAATTTAAGAAGTTCAAAACCAACCGGCAAATTGAACAGCTGGTTCTGGAAAAGAGGCGTCTGCGACGAGCTTGGCAAACCAGCAGATCGCCATGCTCAAAGCAAAGACTTACTGAAGCCACCCGCAATCTAAGCCGGGCCCTGAAGCAAGAAGCTGAAAATGAACAGCTTAAATATATTGGAAAACTCTCGCCAACTAGTACAAAGCATCTATTGTGGAGGGCTCACCCAAATCTAAGCTCTCCAATTCAAACCGTCATCCCTATAAGGAATTCTTCAGGGTGCTGGGCTCGCAGCGACAAAGATAGAGCCGAATCATTTGCCTTACATCTCAGAGGCGTCTTCCAGCCGAACCCCGCAGCAGATGATTATGTTCCTCCGCAAATCCACCTCGAAACTGAATCCACGCCAACTACATTTCAGCCGAACGAGATCACAAAAGTCATCAGGGAGCTAAAACCAAAAAAGGCTCCAGGCGGTGACCTAATAACTACAAAAATGATAATGGAACTTCCGTACTGTGCTATTAAGGTCATCTGTAAACTCTTCAATGGAATCATAAGTCTCGGCTATTATCCAAGGAAATGGAAAAAATCCATTATTATAATGATACCGAAGCCTGGAAAAGATCACACGATTCCGTCATCTTACAGACCAATAAGTTTATTATCATGCCTGTCCAAATTATTCGAAAAATGCCTTCTAATGCGCATAATACCATATATGGGAGCCCACAACATTATCCCAGCCCATCAATTCGGCTTCAGAGAAAAACACGGAACAATAGAGCAAGTAAACAGAATAACATCAGAAATTCGCACAGCCTTCGAACATAGGGAATATTGCAGCGCGATATTTCTCGACGTATCTCAAGCATTCTCATGCATAAAATTAAAACACACTTGCAACTTAACAACATCCACCTTCGCCGACGACACTACGATCCTTAGCCGCTCCAGATGCCCAGTCCGTGCAACAACCCAACTCGCCAACCACCTCGTGGTAGTCGAGAAGTGGCTATCTGACTGGCGTATTAAAATAAACGAACAAAAGTGTAAACACATAACGTTTACCCTCAACAGACAAACTTGCCCTCCGCTCTGTATGAATAGCACGCAGATCCCCCAAGCTAATGAAGTAACGTATCTGGGCATCCACCTCGATAGACGTCTAACATGGCGTAGACATATCAAATCCAAGAATCTGCACCTAAAACTGAAAGCCAGCAGCCTCCACTGGATTATAAACTCACGATCGCCCTTGTGTCTGGACTACAAGGTCCTGCTCTACAACTCCACTCTTAAGCCAATCTGGACGTATGGCTCCCAGCTGTGGGGGAACACGAGCAGAACCAACATAGACATCATACAGCGAGCCCAATCGAAGATCCTGCGAACTATCACTGGGGCACCATGGTATATTCGTAACCAAAACATCCACAGGGACCTCGGCATTCTCGCAGTAAAAGATGAAATAGACAAGCAAAAAGCGTCCTACAATGAAAAACTCTCTGTGCACCCAAATCCTCTAGCAAGGGTCTTGACTCGGGTCTCCAGCCGAACTCGCCTACAACGATCAGACCTTCCAACCCAGCCATAACTTGTCAGGGCCACTGTCTCAGTCTACATGACTCCTAGTTAGGTTATAGTATAAGATTTGATACACTTATTGTTAGTCTCGTAAATGAGAAGATTCAATAAATAAAAGCAAAGCATTTAAAAAAAAATAAAAAAAATAGTAGCATAGTTGATTTCGTGTTCGTTCAGCGTTCTGCTGGCATAACAAACGGAACCAATAGCAACATTACTCGCGTCAGTTGTTAGAGAAAAGGGCTTTGAAAAATCGAGGTAAATTAATATCGGATCTAAAGTTATCAAAATCTGTAGTCTTTCAAATGATTCGATGTAGTCTTTACATTTAATATCTATTACAGCACCTTTCTTTAGTTTGAGGGTCATGGGTTTAACTATCTTGGCAAAGTTAGGAAAGAACTTGCGATAGAACCCACGTAATCCCAAAAAGGATTTTATCTTTTGTGTTTAGGTGTCTAAGGTAACGGAAAATTTGTGATTGCATTAGTTTTGTTTGGGTTTGGTTTAATGCCATTTGTTGTGACAATATGTCCCAGGAATTCAGTTTCTTTTTTCATGAATTCATGAAGACATTTGTCTAGCTGCAACTTCAAGTTGGTGTCTCTCAGTATCTCAAAGACTTTCTTTAGAGATAAAATATGTTCCTCCAATGAAGTGGAGTAAACAATAATATCGTCCAAATAAACTAAACAATCTTTGTAGATCAAATCTTCCAAAAGATTGTTCATACATCTCTGAAAAGTAGCTGGATCATTCTTTAGGCCAAAAGGCATACGTGTATATTCGTAATGCCCAGGCTTAGTTGAAAAAACAGTTTTTGCAATAGAATTTTCGTCCATCTGGATTTGGTGAAAACCCTAAGCAATATCAATGGTGGTAAAATATTGGCATCTACCGAATTTATCCAATATCTCATCCATTCGGGGAATGTCATTAACAGTTATCTCGTTTAGAATCCTGTAATCAACTACCAACCTAAATTGTTGTTTCCCAGAGGCGTCTGCCTTCTTGGGGACCACACAAATAGAAGAACAATAAGGGGACTTCGATTTGCGAACGATCCCTTGTTTTATCATTTCATTGATTTGTTTATTGGCTTCTTGGTCAACACTTTGGGGGTACTTATAGGGTTTACGGTATTCTGGATCCTCATGCTGAGTCTGGATGACATGTTTAATAGTACTGCTGAAGGTCAAATTTTCGCCTTCCTTGTTCTGAATGTATATATTCGTATAGAACCATTTCCTCTACATTTAGATGCTTGAGACTATACTCGTTACATTCGCGAAACTCATTGTTGATCGCGAAGTTGACTATATCGTTGTAAACGGACATGTTCACTGTGTCATTAACAACTTTTAAAGTGAAGCATTTTGGTAATGCGGTCTCCTTCTTCTGTTGTTGATGCTTTGGTTTAAAGCACTTAGGTGCGGTCTTAACCTTTTGCATCCATGGAGTAGAATCATCCTTTTCCTGTGGGTCAAGGCATTAAGATGCGGTCTCGCCCTTTTCTTCATACAAAAACTTAAAGGTTCTTGAACCTAAAGTTACCGACTCGTTATCATAATCTATCTTAGCTTTCGTTTCCTCTAGATACTTTCGAACTAACAGGAAATCATAATTATCGGAAAATTTGTGGACATCGAATTTCTGAACATTATTATGCTTTTCTTTAATTTTATTGCCCCTTTAATGGTATACACTGTTAGATCTTCTTCTTTTTCTTCTAAATTTTCAAAAATTTCCCTTATGATATTGATTGATGAGCCTGTGTCAATTTTGTTATGATAACCTATTATTCCATGGGTACTGGTACGTCCTCCTGTGTCACTTAAGTGTCCGAGGCAGTTTGATGAAAATTTACATCCATTCTGCTTTGGCCACTTTGACTCTCTCGTTGTCTTTTTACCGGCATCTGACCGACAGTATTATTATTCTGATTTGTTTCAGGATAATAATTGCTGTAATTGTAATTTCTATTATTGTAATATCTTTGATTATTGCTTTGACTATGATTTCCCCTGTTCCTGCGTCTGTTCCCTTCTGATCTATTAGAACGCTGATTTTCTGGACTGGCGTCATAGAGGCCTAGCTCCATTGAAGCTTGTTTTAATTATTGATAATAGTATCAATATCTTTGTGTGCCAATGACATATAAATTCTATCCGACAATTTTCGATCTATTAAAGATTTAACAGTTCTTTCTAACATTTCAGTGTAATTTGATTTATTTACAGGGCCGCTTTCTAATTCTGACTTGTCAAACATAATCCAATATTATGAATCGAGCTTCTCGATGAACTTACAGATGCTTCCCGGGTATGATGTATCCTCCAGTTGTCTTATAAGTTTTATGTGGGGCCTGTGATCCTTGAATGCCATCACCAAGGCCGTCTTTGTATCCAGCCATGTATTTAGTCTTTCTTGGGTCACGACCTCCAATGCTGCATCTACTAGTAACCGTTTTACTGCTCCGTAGATAGCATGTGCTTGTCTGGCATCTTGGGTAGGATATAAATTAAGTAGCTGCTCAACCTGGTTAACAACCACATACAGCTTGCCAGGTGTGCCATCGTAGAAGTTCAGTTCTTTCATTTTATTTAATAATTGATTTATGTGGGTTTCCGAAAGTTGCTTAACTGCCATGGTGTATTTGTAGTCTCTGGATACACGGTGTTTATTTTAGTTTTTTGTTTTAAGTTACAGAATTAAAAATTTTAATTCATTTTGTTTCCGACCGCACGGGATTTAAAATTGTTACTGACCAGAATTCGCCGATCCTGGATAGCTAGTTGTATAGCGTATCCTTCAATGGATCAGTACCGTACTAAAAGGACTCTTTATTTAACAGATGCGCCAATTAAATAATCGCAGTACTCATATGTAAAAAAAATATTATTTTATTTTACTGAATGATTACAATATTTTTAGTTGAGAAGAACACCGACCGATTATAATTAGGCCTTAAACTGAACTCTTCTAATTACTCTGATTTGATTGACGTTCCAACCTCGGTATCGAGCTTTTCTAATATGGACTTTAGACTTTAGGGTTCTGATCAAATGAAGAGAGAAAGCTTTGGAGTTGCTGACTTTAATAGTCTTTGCATTTCTCTTGGATTCAAGTGCATTCGCTCTTGGATACAAGTGCTCTTAGATTCTTATAATTTTGTTTATTGAAATCTAATACTTCTATTTTTCGGGATTGTGAGTCCGAGCTTTGATCGTGGGAACGTGAAGATTATGCGAGGGCTTAAGAAAGGAATGTTTAAATTAAGCTACGGATGTTGAGTCTACCAGTGGGTGACCTATCAGGTATCTGGTATCTGTTGGGTAGTGTAGTGTGTAGGCATGTGCTTAAGTCTTAGGGATATGTCACTGCATATACATATGTATAAACACTAATTAAGCCACAAATTTGTAAAATTAGGCGGAAGCATATCTGCCCGATTAGACGTATAAATAAAGTAGAAACTACTGATTTGATTATTTTTGTTTTGCTGCTGCTGGGATTTTTATACTAATAATTTGTATACTGATAATGCACGCATTCGAAGAGGTATATAAAGTACATAATGCCTATTAAAAAACTGCGGCAACCCTTCTGCCGACACTAATTCGTACAAAGTCGAAAATGAAACAAGAGAGAACGTTATAGACGAGTTCCCCGACTATCTGATAACCGTTACTCAGCTAGTGGAAGTGCGAAGGAGAGACTTCAACACTGACAATTTTTGGCGGTTTGTGGGTTAATAGGTTAACAGCATCAGTCAAAGGCTAATCTGATGCTATTAAAGCCCAATTGTTAAACACGCAACCGCCACCATTGGAATGAAATAGAATAATTTGCTTGAAACTGCATACATTGATAACGGCCTAGACTCAGAAAACTTGGACGTATTCATTATCAAAGAAACGTAATTGAAAACAAGAGAGAACGCTATAGTCGAGTTCCCCGACTATCTGATACCCGTTACTCAGCTAGTGGAAGTGCAAAGGAGAGTCTTTAACACTGACAGTTTTTGGCGGTTTGTGGGCGTAAGAGTGGGCGTGGCAAAAAGTTTTTTGGCAAATAGATAGAAATTTACAAGACTAATACAAAAATGAAAAAATATCAAAACATTTTTCAAAAGTGTGGGCGTAGCAGCTTTGGGCGGTTTGAGGGCGTTAGAGTGGGCGTGGCAAAAAGTTTTTTGGCAAATCGATAGAAATTTACAAGACCAATACAAAAATGAAAAAATATCAAAACATTTTTCAAAAGTGTGGGCGTGGCAGATTTGGGCGGTTTGTGGGCGTTAGAGTGGGCGTGGCAAAAAGTTTTTTGCAAATCGATAGAAATTTACAAGACTAATAAAAAAATGAAAAAATATCAAAACATTTTCAAAAGTGTGGGCGTGGCAGATTTGGGCGGTTTGTGGGCGTTAGAGTGGGCGTGGCAGCATGAATCAATAAACTTGCGCTGCGTCTATGTCTCTGGAGTCTGTATGCTTAATCTCAACTTTCTAGCTTTTGTAGTTCCTGAGATCACAGCGTTCATACGGACGGACAGACAGACAGACAGACAGACGGACAGACGGACAGACGGACAGACAGACGGACGGACAGACGGACATGGCCAGATCGACTCGGCTATTGATCCTGATCAAGAATATATATACTTTATATGGTCGGAAACGCTTCCTTCTGCCTGTTACATACTTTTCAACGAATCTAGTATACCCTTTTACTCTACGAGTAACGGGTATAATTATATTCATCGCTCGATAGAAATACCAGGCAACTTGAATGGTGTTCTATTCTTCAACACAAGAGGACACTATAGAGGTTATTACATCCTCTGTATAGCATATAGGTAATAGCCGAGGTTATTATAATAATTACATAGGCCAAAGTGGCTACCGCGGAGGAAATAACCAAAATAAGGTTCCACAATTATAATAATAACGGCAACAACGATAGATGTGTCCGAGGTATACGATTGGAAAACACACAAAATCAACACTAAATATATATATAAATATAGAATTAATCTCAGCCTTAGTATTTTTGTAATCGTACCCAATTACAATCTGGAATAATAGTATAATTCACTATTTTAGACACTCAGAACGTGTTGTTTCGCATTAAAAATACAACAAATAAAAACGATATGCAAAGCGATTTAATTGACGATTATGATTTATATAAAATGCATGCAAAAAATAATGAACAAAGAACTTCAGAAGTTTTAAAAATTCTTAAATTTCCAATCGTATTTGAATGACGATTTGTACACCAAATACATCGATATTAATGGTATTGAAAGAAATTCATATTAGCTAAGAGCTAGCTATTTTTACAAACGAACGCTGAGATTGAATGACAAAACCCCAGAATATATTAAAACAGTAGTCTGTAAGCTGATAAGATGTATCTATGTTGAGCCGTCAATATCAGAGTATAATAGCTCACTTCTTTCGGTACCAAAGAAATTATCAAATCAAAAAAAAATAGCTAACTGACAATTTCCCACATTCAAGACCCAATGTCTGGATTACATCAGATTGAACTAAATGACTATAAAACAAGAGAGAACGCTATAGTCGAGTTGCCCGACTATCTGATACCCGTTACTCAGCTAGTGGAAGTGCGGAGAAGAGTCTTCAACACTGACAGTTGGGCGTGGCAAAAAGTTGTTTGGCAAATCGATAGAAATATACACAACTAATACAAAAATAAAAAAATATCAAAAAATTTTTAAAAAGTGTGGGCGTGGCAGCTTTGGGCGGTTTGTGGGCGTTATAGTGGGCGTGGAAAAAAGTTTTTTCTGCCAATCGATAGAAATTTACAAGACCAATACAAAAATTAAAAAATATCAAAACATTTTTCAAAAGTGTGGGCGTAGCAGCTTTGGGCGGTTTGTGGGCGTGGCAACATGAATCGACAAACTTGCGCTGCGTCTATGTCTCTGGAGTCTGTATGATTAGTCTCAATTTTCTAGCTTTTGTAGTTCCTGAGCTCTCAGCGTTCATACGGACGGACAAACAGACGGACATGGTCATATCGACTCGGCTATTGATCCTGATCAAGAATATATGTATATACTTTCTATGGTCGGAAACGCTTCCTTCTGCCAGTTACTTACTTTTCAACGAATCTAGTATACCCTTTTACTCTACGAGTAACGGGTATAAATATCAAAACATTTTGCAAAAGTGTGGGCGTGGCAGCTTTGGGCGGTTTGTGGGCGTTAGAGTGGGCGTGGCAACATGAATCGACAAACTTGCGCTGCGTCTATGTCATTGGAGACTGTATGCTTAATCTCAACTTCTGAGATCTCGACGTTCATACGGACGGACAGACGGACATGGCCAGATCGATTCGGCTATTGATTCTGATCAAGAATATATATACTTTATATGGTCGAAAACGCTTCCTTGCTTCCTTTTCAACGAATCTACTATACCCTTTTACTCTACGAGTAACGGGTATAAAAACGAGAACGGAAAAATTGATTGAATAAACTCTAAGAAGGGAACCCTTGTTCATTTTAATATGAATACAGATCTTAAGTAAATTTCATGCGTTTATAAGAGCATATGATTTCGAGGAAGAATATAAACAAACATTTGACTTATACGCAAGTCTATATATTGTTAATTTTTATACCCGTTACTCGTAAAGTAAAAGGGTATACTAGATTCGTTGAAAAGTATGTAACAGGCAGAAGGAAGCGTTTCCGACCATATAAAGTATATATATTTTTGATCAGGATCAATAGCCGAGTCGATCTGGCCATGTATAAACGACGAGATCTCAGGAACTACAAAAGCTAGAAAGTTGAGATTAAGCATACAGACTCCAGAGACATAGACGCAGCGCAAGTTTGTCGATTCATGTTGCCACGCCCACAAACCG